>NC_056741.1:1516096582-1516104082 GCF_019279795.1 Protopterus annectens
AGAAGTACATTCATTGCATTTGCAGACATAAATAACATGAATGTGTCCTTACAAACCTCAACAGTTGATAGAATAATAGGTTGTGTATAAGAGGGAAGGGACAAAACTGCTAAAACGCAGAAGTGTGTACAGTGTCCGAAGTCAGTGCTGTGCTGAAAAAAATCAAATGAGGACTTTCTCACACATGGAATCTTTCCTGTGATCTGCCTGCTATGGCAACGCCAATTACTAAACCAGTCTATCTGTAAAAGAAATACGCCAAACACGTACATAATTAGGCTCTCATGTGTAACGTGTGCGTTACCACATAGTCATACTTAATTTATTGTAGTGTCATGTTAACGGGAGTAGATGTATAGAGTCTAATCTTGACAAAAACACATGCGTGTCCCATGTGGGACAACCCAAAAATTGTGAATAGTATTCTTTTGGTCGCTCATGTCACCAATGTTTGTGCACTAAAAGTTTGGGAGTTCTGGGGATACGTGGAGTGAGTCAACCATTGGGATGGGTCTATACGAGTAGGGAGTGGCCAATGTGTAGTGGTGTGGAGACACTGCGAATCCGACTGGAGAATGGATGACTGCAGTGTTAGGGAGGCGTTGGGGTGTGTGTTTGGGGAACCAGGAGCCATGGGTATATGGGTATATATGCAAATGAAGCAGCACAGCAATAGTGTATTGGTTAGAGCAACCACCTAACGAACAGATATTCCTGTACCGAATCCCACTGCATCACATACCATTTACCATCAGTAATCTGTACATGAACATATTGAGACATCTGTCTGCTGTATAACCTGCAAAATAACAATTAAAAGTTAACTGGAGCGAAGTGTCAGTGTCATAATGAATAAAGCACTAGTAAGCAGGATTAAGCATATATAAACACCAGTAAGCATGTGTTAAGTGTTTGCGTGGGATATGCATTGCTTTACATACCCACACACACACATACATATAAATCTATAAACAAAATATATATATATATATATATATATATATATATATACACATATATGTATTAAATATATATATATATATATATATATATATATATATATATATATATATATATATATATATATATATATATGGTTGCAGACATATACATATATGTGTGTGTGTATGCGCGTAGATATACACATATACAGCTATGATAGGAAACAGCACACAAGAATGACATATGTTCACAGGCTATGCCAATGGAAGTGAGGGGGCCCAAGCAAGAAACATGAAACACGTAGCATGACCTTCCAACCCCCCCCCCAGCCAGACACAGGAAACACACACACAAACCCGCAAACAATGTAAATAGTCCACTGATCCCCAGACCACCGGCAGGATACAACTGGGGGAATTACACAGTGCACCCATAAAATCTAATCTTGGAACACAGACAGGTGTGTCCCTTGTGGGACACCCCAAAAATTGCCAAAACCAAAAGAAGGTGATACATTGACCATTCTTGCTGTGGTGTATACATACCCGGAATAAAAGGGTGGGAAAGCCTGATGACCCATGGGTTGAGACAATTGTATGACATGAGTCCCATGATGTGGAGAGTGGGCAGGGTATATAGTGGTGTGTTCAGAACCGACCAGGACCAAGAGAGTAAGGAAAGGTGCTGTAGAGGAGGTGCAGGTGGGGAAACTATGGGTAGCTACTTATGGGTCTAGGTGTGCAGGTGTTGGCTGATGTGGGCCTATATGGACAGCCCCAGGGATGTAAGCAAATGTGTTCATTGGGCAGAGGCATCGCCCAACGAGCAGCCACACCCACTACGAGTCCCATTGCAGCAAAGTGTAATCTATATGGCAAGGAATGGAATAACCAGATGTAGATGTATATATGTAGAGGTATGTGTGTATATCTACTCTTAGTGACAGAGATCAGCCTCTCCCTCTCCGTAGTACAAATGTATACATACAGAGACAGAATACACATACATACCCACATATAAATATATACATATGCAGACACCCATAGACCCATATGTTGTTAGATATGTAACGAGAATCTCAACATTAAATGTGCATTAAAGTGGTACAACTAAAAAGTTACAGCACGCCCCCTAGTGGCAGGATGTTAGCAGATAAAACCTTTTGTTTTATAGCAGTGTTTCTCATTAGTCCAAATACTACTGCATTGGCGTAGTCTATCTACCAATCATAGTGAAGTATTTTTTGTACCTGTTAGACTATTTAAAGCTCTCACAGTACTGCAAATGCATTACATTTTGCTCTGATGAAGTTCGATTGTTAATAAAGCGAACAAAAGCAAATAACAGTTCTGGCTCAGCATCTATTTATTGGATTTCTGTTTTTAACAGTTCGGAAGTTTTCAGTAGTGTATATATATATATATATATATATATATATATATATATATATATATACAGCAATATATAAATATATACATGTATGCATACATATACAGATGTATCTGTATATAGTAATGTGTATATATATATATATATATATATATATATATATATATATATATATGTGTGGGTGTGTGACTGTAAATATACACGTGTATATAACTAGGATATGATATAGCAGTTACGAGTTACACATGTTCACAGGCCGTGCATATGGGGGGGTGAGAGGTCCAATAAACAAACGTGTAACACGTAGCATCAACCCCCCACCTGCCCAGCTAGAACGGCAAGACATACAGACACACAATATAAGTAAACACAGCACTGCTTCCCAGACCACTGGCAGGATACTACCAGTGGGAGAGACCTGCCAGGTCTAATCTTGAAACAGACATCGATGTCTCTTGTGGGACACCCAAAGATTAATGATCATCAGAGGCAGTCCTGGTAATGATTCATCAAACCAGGCTGTAGATGTACATGGACCAGTAGGTTGTGCAAGCCTGATAACCCATGGGTCGACACAATATACAACATGTGTCCTGACACGGGGAGAGTGGGCAGTGTGTAGTTGTGTGTTTATACCCTACCTGCACCCACAGTTAGGGTGAGTGCTGTAGAGGAGTGGCAGGTGGGGAACTATGGGTATGCAATTATGGGCCTAGGCATGCAGGTGTTGGCTGGTGCAGTCATATTAGGACCACCCCGGGGATGTAAGTAATATTCCGAAATGGGTATAGCTGACTCCCATACCTCTCAACCCCTAAGAGCAAATCCACTGGACAGGACATAAACCATTGGAGGAACAAATAGGGACCATACCTCAGAAATGACCCCAATTTCTGGGGACGTCCCTGATTTGACTCAATTTCTAACTCTGTCCCACTTAATCCCTCCTAATACCAGTGACTTTCGGAGGAAAGGTGGTGAATTACACGTAATGAATAATGACAACAATTAAGAGTTATTAAACATCATTTACCTCAGAAAATGTGTACAAATTTATATGCTTTGAGTCTGTCAGTGTGTCAGGTTAATAGCACCAATAATTTAAATGTGCCCCTGATGTTATGTGTCCCTGATTCAGTTGGTATTTTTCTCCAATCGTATGAGAGGTCTGATAGGGACAGAAAGCACATATTCCATGGACAACCTTAGAAAGATGATAGAATATTAGGTATGCAGTAGCATGACTTGGCTGAAGGATGTGGGTTCCAAAACCCAATAACTTGTTTGTACTGAAGAGTGTCTGTTCCCATGTATTAGCCAGACAGGTGCAGATTGTAAGAGGAACACACCAATATGAATCAAACTCTGGACAGGCCATGGATTCCGTACAGTCAAACGGCATGCTTTCACCTAATGGGCAGCCATTCCAGATACTGTAAGCATATAATCCAATGTAGTAGGCATCACAAGGTAATATCGTAGTCATCACTCCCACCCAGGGGTGTGAGTGTCAGATGCAAACACCAAATGCAGTGCATTTGCAAGTGCGGGAGCAAGCGGGTGTAAGCCTGTTTGGCTGCGTGTATTACACTGGTGAAGCAATGTAGAGGCCAAATGAGTGTAAGAAACTGTAACCGGAGGTTAGCATTGCTTAGCTCTGTGCAAACCCATGCACACCCGCTCACAACTGCTTTAATGTGCCTTAATCACTCCATATCCAATGGCCTTGTTCTGCCCATCAACAAAATAAACGGCCTCTGCAAGGCTCGAAACCAGGACCCTGCACACACAGCTATTGTGATTTACCACTAAGACATGGCAGATATAAAGACATCGGATCTTATCACAAACATATCATCCAGCGCAGTCATTCAACAGTATAGGAAATATATTCCATCATGTAGATGTATGTGTGAGTGTTTATGTCCAGATATAGATACATACATATATATAGACATATATGAAGAACATCCCATGTGACAACAGAGCATTACAAAGGAATGAAAAGGGAAACAAGCAATGCCTGTATTATGTAGTGGTGTTGTCGTGGTGTTGTCCTATGTAATATCAAGACCCCCTCAGACAGACATGTGTCATTAATACACGCAAACATTTGTACATTGGCCAAATACATCACTCTGTGCATTTTATTTACATTAACACAACAGTTCCTGTCCAATCATTATGTGAGAACAGTACTCATGCAAGGTGCTGTGTGCAAAATCATCATCATGATAAATGTAAAAGGGATAACTATAAAGGGACCGGTAGGGTTGTGTACACAATAGGGTCATCTGCATCATGTGAACCTGGAACCTTTAGGAGTCATATGCATACCAGGATTGTGTGCCTGAGACAGGGGTGAGGACAACTGGAGTATGTTGTGATACATATTAAAAGAGTTACATGTGTCCAGTGGACACGTGTGAAATGGACAGCTATGTATGGGGCATATGTTGTTCTAGGAACAGATTGGCCTTTTGTTTCCGTAGGGTGAGAGTGGGATGTGGGGGAAGGAGAGTAGGTATGCTCGTGGAGGATAGGTTGGGTAGGATGACAGACAAGACAGCATACAGGGTCGGTATATGACACGTGGTGGGATACACCTCGGATGGGGAGGGGTGTTCAGCAGTCACAAGCCCATGAGCCCCCAGATGGAAACAGTGGAACGGAGGTCCCCAGTCATGGGCAGCCACCACTGCACCAAAACAGCTGCAAAGGTGGCAGTGCTGGGGGCTGTCTAGAAGGGGCAGGCTCACCCTGTAAATGTGACACTTTGTCCTCAGGCTGGTGTATCTGGCCTTGAAACCCCTTATTGAGCCCACTACCCACACGTCCGGGACTGTATGACAGCGGACATATTCCTGTCTGGACCTGCTCCCAGGGGGGACAAGCCCCATTCTCAGTGGTGGTTCCACCAAAAGGTGGTGCAGAGCCAACAGAGGTGGAGGTCCAAGGCTGGGCCCCAGATGTGCTGGTGCCCAGTACCATGGCCAGCTGATGTGGGACAAGAGGTTCTGCCGGGACCTCCAAACCCATAGTCTATGATGTTGCAGTTTAAACAGATATGGCTTAGTAATAGTCAACAGCATTCAGGATTACATATAACAGCATGCATAGATATGACCATCAACCCAACACAACTGATGGTATACATTTGCAGTGGGAGCACAACACATGCATATATACTGCATGACATCTGTACAAAGTGTAGAAGACTTGCAACTGCGGCTATGAACGGTGGCCCATTATTGGCATGTCACTGAGAACCCCAGACAGTGTCTGTCATACCACTGTTTCATGTGACATATGTCCAATCAGGGATGCGATGGCAGTAACTCATCACTATCACCATGTACTGACTGCAATCCTCACACTATGCTCCTGCAGTTTACAGATGTGTGTTCAGTGAGTAACACAGGAAACAAATGGTTCCACACACTGACCTGTCCACAGATTGCCCTACAGATGGGGGTCCCTCACAAACAAGGCACTGTCTTGTCAGTTTTAAAACATGCAGAATAGCCATTACTACACATAACTTGTTAAACAGGCAGTAGTCTCAATTAAGCATAGCTACACTTACATGCTGTAGTCATGTCTGGCACATCAACCTCCTGTCTTTAGGTTATTTCCCACTATGTATGTTGTTTGAGGAACATCCAGATATGCCGTTTACCAAACACCAGATGTAGGTATCACTCACAGCGACTGTCATGGGCAAACACCAACATGATGTTCCTAGATATTGTACTGTGTTTCCATGTGACTGGCTATGGGAACATCATCACAGCTGTTCTACATGCAATCAGCTAGAGGGGGACTGCAATAGGTGCAGAGGCCATCACCTGATCATAACCATCACTTACAAAACACAAGCTGTGGCTGAGCAGGTGTACAACTCCACATCTACCAGAGAGTGTGAGGGAGGGACAGACAGAGGCAAAGTACATCAGAGAAGAGCTTGGAGTCTAAAACGTAAGCATAGTCTGTCACACACCTACCAGCAAAGGGGATCAAACCCCTGACTGGACATTACTATTACAAGTGCATGTAGGCACTCCATGTGCCACAAAGCTGATATGTTGGTGTGCTGTAAGAACATTTATGTGTGTGCTGGTGAGCGACATCTGCAACAGAGATATAGTAGACATACATTAGGTGTAGCACACATGGCTGTCCACATGAACGGATGTCATTGTCAACACAACCACACTCTAATGGACTCACATTGACACACTTTTCCAGGCCCACAAATATACTTCCTAACTACTTAGTTTGCCATACTGCAGTAATGCACAGGTACTACATGCACCACAGGGGATATCCGGAGGTTCTATGGGCTAGGGCATGTGAACGTGTTTGACATCTGTTGGTATGCCAATGGGAGTTATACTGGGAGTGATTGTGGTTGGGAGCATCATACCCCACATGCAGACACAAGGTGCCAGTACTGACATACATGTGTGCATTGCTTCATAGGTGTGTAGTGGTTGGCTGTGAAAGAAGGCTGTACAAGGCTGGGTGAGGGGTAATCCTTAGCATCACGCCACCCAATGGTGTGCAGTGTGGTACAGGGGTGTAGTGTCTGCAATGTCCCACACAGATGGGTATTGTATGAACTGTCCTGACATCTTGGTTACCATTGTGTATGACCATAGCTTTGCAATGCATGCCATGTCTGTGTTTGATAGTCCTTGACATGGACATTGCCTGGGATGTGCACATCCGACAGTAATGTACAGTGACCTATACAAGGGTACCTGCTTTGTCTGGCACATGTTGTGTACACAGACTGTTGTCCTCAGATATGCCAGTACTGGCCTTGTGTGGCAGGACCTGCTTATAGACAGCAGGTTAACCATAAACCTGCATTGATAGCATGATACAGGTATTCCCTGGTGTCAGTGTCATCGGCCAATACAGGGCACATGTGTAAGGCATTGTATGGTCTTTGTGGATCACATTTGATGGCACCACAATAGTTGCAGACATCCAGTGGGGAAGATAGTGAAGGCACATTGTCCGCAATTATGTGCCTATTGTCCTGCTGTACAGGGTGCCATGCCCTCTGCAGCCCACTGCAATCACACCATGCCTATCATCTCTTATCAATGTGCAGGGTACTAGCAACTTAGCGGGATATTCTAGGCAAGTGTGTTTGTGTAT
>NC_056741.1:1516111582-1516127286 GCF_019279795.1 Protopterus annectens
ACTGTCACAAAAAAACATACACCTGCTTACAATAGCTTAAAAGTGTCTTATGCAGTCCTAATTGACAGTATCAACAAGGCTTGCAAGTCTTGAACCCTAGACCATGCACACTGAGGTCACTGGATGTACCACTAAGCCATATGGGTTGTATACATGTTGCATGGAGTCTATAATGCACATCTTACTACAGGTAATATATATATATATGTATATATATATATATATATATATATATATATATATATATATATATATATATATATACACACACACACATACATACATATATACACACACGTCTGAACACCCTTTGTGATACAGAAGGGTTCCAAAGGAACTGACGTGTACACATAAGAGGCATCTTGTGTTATAACATTTAAATTTTAAGCAGTTGACTATAGAAGGGATGGTGGTTGTTTATGTGGCAATTTGGGGTGGAGAATGATGGCCAATGCAATCTACCCCAGTGATTGTGGAGTTAGGGTGGGGGAATGATGGGTATGGACCCACACCCCAGCGACCACCTCTGTGTCACTGCTTGACAGTGGCACAGAAAAATAACGTACCCAACTGTAGTCATGCTTGACTGTGTATTCTTTACCATTCCTAACTATGTAATACTTTGTAGACACTGGTCACCACAAATGGCTACCATGGTGTGCTAAAAGACATTACACATGTGTATGCCTGGCTACAGGGTAGTCACGCACACACTTGCCAGTATTGTGCATACACGTCTTGCCTATGTAAAGGTAACTAGTACAGTGGTATGCAGTTGGGGTATGTGCTGCAGGACACACAGAATTACACTTACTCAGATTCCACTTCTGAGCTGGGTGACATCACAAGACCGATTACTTGCAGTGGGGAGAGGGGAAGAGAGAGGTTTAGCAGCTGACAAGGAGAAAGGCCAGTACAAAAGGAGGTATCTCTTTGGAATGCAGCAAAACCCGCTGTCATGACAGGATGCAGACACAAATACACACAACCACACTCAGCCATTTGCTGACACACACTCAGGCATTTGCTGTCACACACACAAACACATGCACACAGTTGCCAGTGGTGGGATCAGAACTCCTGCCTATCTACAGATCACTTACAGTACTACACAGTTACGAAAAGCGCCACAGAGATTACACATTCCAAGGCAGACTGCCCTTCTAAGATTGAGGACAACAACAGGGAGACTGACAGTCACATAGCTGTAAACCTGTGTGTTCAAAGTAGGTATCTATTGCAACCTGTATGCACAAACAAGACACATCATCTGCAGGTAGACCTGAGAGGTATAGTTGTAGCATAACAGGAACCTGAACTGGAGTATGGCCATCTGTGGAGTGGACAACTACTATCACTATACAGGGTTACAGTGGGCATGCTCATACACTTAGTAGCACAGGGCCATTTGGGATGCACTATGACTACAACTACACAAGGTTATACTGGGCATGCTCATACACTTAGTAACAAATGGCTTGTTGGATGCACTGACTCAAATTACACAAGGTGGAGTAGGTGCACTCATACACTTAGTACTACAGAGCTGTTTGGGATGCACTCTGATTCTAATCACTGAAGGCCATAGTGTGCATGCTCATACACTTATATGTACAGAACATGGTGTAATGGACTCCTATTGTAAATACACAGGTTTACAGCTAGGTACATCTTACCTGTCAGTATATATATGCACATCATACTGGTTTACTACCTGATACCTGTATGTGGCCCGTAAATTATATATCTGTCTGTGCTGTGTGATACACATGCATACATGTACATGACGTAGTGACATATATATGTTAAGTATATACATTCACGCATGTGTGGACATGACACAATAGGTTACCTGGGTTACACAGGTGGATGCTACCTACAGCATGTGTCACACACTTTTATGCCCTGAAAGGCATACATTGATAGCAGGTTGCGGACAGTGGCATTATACGTGGAACAGTGGTATATGCAAGCATAATGTGTGAGCCACCTTGTGTAATGGTACTGAGGTGCAGGTGTCAAGATGACCTCTCCCGGCTGTGTTAGTAGTTGTCATTATTAGCAGGACTGCTACCCTATGTATATCTCACACTGGTCATAAACAGAAGTTCTACTGCTGTCCGTCACCTTACATGAGGCATTTGCTATCAAGCACATTAATGCCACTCACAGTGATGTCATGGTACTAGTGGCAACTGCTAGACCAAAACAATGTCCTGCTGTTATTATGAGGTTGTCCAGTGTCTGTCATTCAGAGTTGTCATGACAGAACAATGAGCCTTCAACACAGAGCACATGCATCCATGTTTCACGTGTGTGTGGATAATAACTAGGTTGCATTTACCCATATAGCCGCATTCCAAGGCAAATGTCCTACACCCAGAAGTAACACCCTGACACCTACAAGACAATTGCATTGGATGCTTATGCTAACTAGTGCTAGATGTGTGGCTTTAGTAATCCATTTGCTCAATGTAAAACCTACAATGGGGAATACTGACATCTGTGCAGTCAGGAACACCTGGCTGAAGGCTCTGTAGTGCACAATTGCACTACCACCATATAACTCAGATCCAGACATGTGGGCCATAAGAGTGGTATGGACCATTCCAGGTGGTGGTGTACACATTCATAAAGGCTACTCACATGTAAAGACCACTACTCCAACATAACGCATCACAGATGAGTAAGGTACAGGTGACAGTGGCAAATGCTGCATTCTAGGTTGTATCCTCATATACATCCACCACCTTGTCCCCAGAGTACCAACACACATCCATATGTGTTTTGACATAGTATGGTAGACCACCAGATAACCATCGATTGGTGGACTGTACCTAGGCCTACATCAACTGTGCAAAGTACCCATGTACAGACAGCTGCATAATGTGTTATGCAATGCAGTAATACCACTGTTTATAACCAGCTCACTTGTACACATACCAGGGTCCCTCAGATGTTGTCAGCATTAACACAGTCAACTGTTGCTGTACACCAGTAAACACCCTCATGGTTGGATATGACCTAACTGTACCTTCCCTGAATATGTACTCCCCACACTCATACAACATAAATGACATTACCATAGCTTTCATTATCCTTTCTACATACATGTGGCTACAGTCATTACACACATCCACATGGTAGATAGCATGCTAACAGTACATAAGGTTTGATATCTATGTTAACAGAGGTAATATTCCCTCTCTACTGGTCACCCATGACACTTATATCATACAACACCCCATGTGGCATGTATGTCTTTAGACATGTCCACCTACTGCAATGCCTGCAAACGTACCCAAATGACAGGATCATAGGACCTACACAAGGCCTGTATTGACAGACTCCGGGAAATCCAGCTCTGCTCTGTATGTTCCTGAGTAGTCACAGGTGATATGTTCATGCCATGTGCAGCCATGTGTGGCCACAGCTCCTGCATATACCCCATGTCAAGCCATGCATGCTGTGTGCTGTCTGGACATTAGCCTTAGTACCACAATATCCAGTACATGCTGGGGTGAGATGTTTACAAGCCACAGACTTCACACATGCTTGAATGTATTGACAGACTCCGGGAAATCCAGCTCTGCTCTGTATGTTCCTGAGTAGTCACAGGTGATATGTTCATGCCATGTGCAGCCATGTGTGGCCACAGCTCCTGCATATACCCCATGTCAAGCCATGCATGCTGTGTGCTGTCTGGACATTAGCCTTAGTACCACAATATCCAGTACATGCTGGGGTGAGATGTTTACAAGCCACAGACTTCACACATGCTTGAATGAGTGTACTGCCTAGCTCTAACAGAGCACATTGCTGGCACTCTTCCAGTAAACATAAGGCATATGTGGCAAATATGATGTGCTCATTGTTGACCATTACAGTGCCCTGGCTTCACCATGGCACTGTCAAGTAACAGTTTGTAGGAGCATGACATGGAATAATGCTGTGTGTGTCTTGCTGATATGTGCTGTCATATATGTACACTTGGCTACTCGAAGGTGGTGGTGTCCTACCAGTACATGAATACAACATCCCTTATGGTGTAATGCTCGGCTATGTTTCATACATGGTGTGGGGAAGGTGTGGAATGTATCATCTTGACGTGCTAGTGCACTTAGTGATGTAGACCACATGTGTACATGTATTAATGTTTGTGTATATTCCATGTGTGTGCAGTGTCTGATGTCTGAAGGTTGACTTTTGTCTTAGTACATCATACTGTTACAATACAGTCTCAACATTGCCAACTGTATATGGTGATATGGTCTAAGTACAGTAAGCTGTACATGATGTATGGACAGATGTTTGGACATGACTACTAAGTGGTGGGGCTTCTTTGCAGATGAATGATTACGGAGGACAGCTCACTGGTGGTTACAACCAGTCCTACAACAACATGTGTAACTGCTAAGGTCAGGTTTTGTTAATGGAAGTGGAAGACAGACAATGTAGAATGCTGTAAGGGTGACACTGAAGGCAAACCTCATGACACCTGTAACACTAATACCTCTCCTGTGCATATATTGCGCATATATCAGCACAGCTGGCAAAGGAAAGAGTCAGTAAGCTTTGTACCAGATGCGATCGTGCTGTACTTCTGTAGTACCTATGAGATTGGCAGGTGTTTGATTCACAGTACTGGCACGTGTGGGTATGTGTGTCCATATATGTCACGTATGGTTGGGAATACATCCCACATGTTATCACTCTCCTGAACACTGTTGTTGACACCAGTACAGAGTGAAGTGTAGAAAGAAAGGCATAGGCAGGTGGTTGAACCTCACACATGTAAAGTATCTGTATGTGTGTGACATAGGTGTATATCTTTGTGAATGCCACAGTGTGTGTGTGTGTGTGTGTGTGTGTGTGTGTGTGTGTGTGTATGTATGGCTGTCCATGTCTATGGCTGTCCAGTCCCTGGAGTGAGGCTGTATTTTACTATAGTGAAATGTTAATGCCCCTCCCCCATCCACTCAATGCAATCTAGCATCCCTGTTGATATCAATCGTAGATAGGCATTCTAACAGCCTGTTAACATGAACACCTTGGGATGTGACCTGTTGTTACATAGCCTACTGATGGACCCTCCTCCCCACATACACTCACTGAACTGCAGTATCCCTGTTGATTTCCTCATTCTTAGGCCATTCCAACTACCTGTACATGTGTAATCTTTGTGTCAAGTCTTGTAATTGCGTAGTACTATAATGATGATATGTACATAGGCAGGGGTTCTCATCCAAACACTGGTAACTGCGTGCGTGTGTCAGAGTGTTACTGTGTCTGTGAATCCGAGTGTGTGGGTGTGTCTGTGTTTGCATGCTGTCATGGCAGTGGGTATTACTGCTTCCCAATGAGAAGCCACTATTTCCACTGGCCTTTACCCTTGTCATCCGTCATACCACTCTTTTACCTCCTCCACGCTCCAGGTAACTATACCTGTGATGTCACCCACTATGGATGTGACTGCTCTGAACACAGTAGCTTACTACACAGCTATCATGCTCTTGGATCATTAGAACAGTAAACATAATTGAAACATGGGAGAATATAACTTATGTGGAAGCTACAAAGTGCATGCAGGTATTGTCATACTGACCTGTAGGTAGACAACATGTACATATGGGACACTAACTGCAAACACTGACATCCCCCAGCACATGCAACTACACATGAAAGAGGAAGGCAGAACATAAAGATCAACATGCTGTTAGCATTGTTACACATGATACATACTGTCAAATGTACAAAATGCATTATAAAACTAATACATGGTATGTCTGCTGCCCGTCAACACAATATTAATCTACAATTGTCTACCTAGTATGTTCACCCTGGGCATCAGACCATATGAACATTGCCCTGCACTGATGGTGTGGATGACAGGCATCATATGCACAGGGTGATATTTGGCGTGTGTGGATGTTATACGTGTGTGTTGAGGTGCCCTACATTTTTTCCAGTGTGTGTGTGTGTGTGTGTATGCATGCACACAAGTCTGGCATGTGGCTGGCCTACACAAGGGTATTATTGACAGCCGCAGACTGTACAAGGCAGGGTTCACAGTTTATGGTGTCTGGCCATGGCCACGTGACCTGCGCCTGCCAGGGGTTGCAAGAGAACTACCAGGCAGAGGTCCGGATTGGGTACTGGCTGATGACGCATGTCCACTGGAATTGTGTCCCTGTTGGGACCGTCCGGGATGGCCTGCTGTGTCCTGGTGTGGACTGCACAGTACCAGCTGCACTGCTGCTGCTACTGCCACTATGGGAGTGGGCATGTGCAGTAGCATGTTCATGTAGACCTTCAACAGGTGATGTAGCTGACCTATGTCCACATGCCAGACACCTCACTCCCACTAGACATTCCAGCACAGACATTCCACACTCTAGGATTGACATGCCACATTCAAGGACTACCACCATGTCACCCAATCGTCTATACAAAACATCTGCAAGATGATGGTGAGAATTTGCAAGTGCTTGGATGTTGTCAGTTAATAAACAGACATCAGCCCTCTGAAGCCTCAAACCTTCTCTGTTGTGCCATTCAGCACATGCCTGTGCCTCCATTGCAACCTGAAACATGCATCTGGTGACTCCAGCTGATGTGCTTTGTCTTGCAGGGGCATGTTGGCCAGTGGTCCTCCTATGAGCAGTGCTGAGCACATGCCTGTGTGGGGCATCACCAGTCTGTTGACTGGGATCATGGTGTGCAGGCACACCTTCCATAGTCTCCACACTACCCTGTTCCATGCTACCACCTGCCAACTGTCCTTCCTCTATGGCCAGTGGTGATGGGGCATGTGCAGGCAGGGGAACTCTGTGCGAGGATGAGGGGGAGACAGGTGGAATGACAACCAATGCCACAGACTCAGCCCCTGACTACCCTGCCTGTGCCTCAATCATACTATCATAATCACTGCTAGAGTCTGTGGGGACACCAACATCAGGTGGACCACAGGAGGGTAATGCACCTACATCAACACCTGTGAGGGGAAGACAAGAACTGTACATTACAAGTTATGACAGAGACATACAGAGACAGACAGAGTCACAGATAGACAGACACACACACGCTACATGCAGGTGATATGGCAGATGGCATTCAGCTTATACAATTATAGTTTCAGCTTAGACAATTATAGTGGTAGTTACCATGCATCCCTGAGTTGCACACAACAGCATGAATGTGTTATAGCAGATGGCATGCACCTTACACAATTATAGTGATGGTTAGCATACATACCTGTATTGCACCATTTGTGTTAGTAGCCTATGCCCCATACCTGCAACACAATGCATGCACTTTGCACAGTTGTACCACACTGCCATGGTGTGTGCAACATACACCACATGTTAACAGACCATCGCTGACCTTTGTACATCTGCCACTGATGCTTTGTGTTGGCCACTGCCCCTATGTGTGAGGACATGAGCAGCTGACCTTTGTACATCTGCCACTGATGCTTTGTGTTGGCCACTGCCCCTATGTGTGAAGACATGAGCAGTAGGGTATGTCAACTGCATACTATGTTTGCCTGAGCCCTAGCTTGCATATCTCCCTCAAAGCAGTGCACGTCTGTTCAACATTATTCCGCCTACCCCTGAGCCGAGTCTAGACATTGTGCATGTGGCTGTACACATGTTTGACATGGCTGTCCCTACTTTGCAATGGTACCATAGACCAGCACAGGTTTACAGTACACCTGCCTGCTGTGTGGTGCATGACCTTGCCAATCACATGTAATATGACATGTCTTCTGCTGATGTGTTGAATGACATGCATACATGTGTAACACAATGATGTACTTTCCAATCTACAGTACAGTAATGGTGTCCCAATGCAGGGACGTGTTATACTAACATGGGCCTTCAGCTGATGCAATGTTGTCGGTCCACCCTACAAATATGCAGGGACATACTGCACATTGAGCTGATGTGCATAGCCATTGCAGGGCATCATGTGGCTTCATAATTGCTATACAGTGTGAGCTATTGACAGTTCATAGCCATGACTATGTTCACATACAATACATATCTAATGTGGAATGTGACCCACGTCACTGAGGTGTATACACAAACCCTAATGTGGAATGTGCGACGTCACAGAAGGGTATATGGATGACACCCTTACACATCTGCAACCATATTACTGATACCTGGCAACTATACCCATACATGGCTAATTTAGCAGTACTCCATGTCCCACATGACATCTGTGTACCTCACACACATGAGGAACAGGCACCAGCAAGGTGAATGTACTGTATCTGTGGCTTGATGTGGTTGTATTTGTATGTTGTGTAACACATGTATTTGAATACTGTATAGGTGAATGCTTCCATGTCGTGACACACTCAAGATGTTCAAGACATGTTATGTTGTGGTTTCATGTTATGCCTACACAAGCTGTGCACAGGCCTGTATGATGTTTAGTGTTTCACGTCTGCAATATCACCATTACACAAAGGCCATGGTTGTATTGTGTTGAGCCAATGTACAACAGGGTGTACACACATGTACATCACTTCTACTGTGTGTGTTGCTTCATGTCTCTGGCCATCCTCCATGGCCATGTGTACACATGTTCTGTCCAATGGTTGTGATGGCCATCTTATTTCACATGTCAGTGTTATCCCATATGACATACACCCATAGAGGTCATATGCTCCACGGAGGACAGGGTTATACAGACAAAGGGTGGTATGTATGCGATGTGAGACATGTTTTGCAGGATAGTTGAGCAGTGTTGTGGTCAGCCCACTACATGTCATAGACATGTCAGATAGCACCTGACATTGTGTGACATTCATAGCAAGGGTATACTCCACAAGGTTGTATCCTGTGGGCCGGTCATACTCCAGCTCCAAAACATTTAGAGTGTGTGCACACATATGCTCTCTGTACGGTACTGTTTGTATTCCCAACATGTGCAATGCTGATATGTAGTACCCGTCCCTACAGTGGAACACACCTCCACCATTGTATTCACTGTTGTCCACACATCTGGCAATGACAGTTTGGAAGGTTTAGTTTGGGGTGTTTCATATAGTCTTCAATTGTTTCACACAGGTAAACACTATGATGCATTGCAGGTCTGACCAGTGTCCATTAACAGGACCACCATACATTACATGTACGTGTGTTATGGCAGTTAGCATGCAATTAATATGTTCCATGCATTATCAAGCCTGGTAAATAATAACAAGCTCACCTGACAGGTTGCTGTCACTGCAAAATGCCAGAGGTACCTAGACAGGAGTGTCACAGCAGTAAGGTCATTATCCACACCTGTGTGATAGCTACAGGATGCAATGTCCATGTTAGCACATAAGTCAGTACAACACACTATACTATGGAGTATGCCCATCTGTGCATACATAGAGTAGCAGACTATAGTATGTGGCATGTGTGCATACATGCTTTGCATATGATGTTACATTACATATTGTACAGTAAAGTCGAAAACACACCTCTCTGGAACAAATAAAATCTTCAAAAAACCACAGGTAGCAGCCAGGTAGTTCTAAAAAGGTTTAATCCACGTATTTCATAATCCACAGTACACAGTAAGCGCTTTCATCCATAAAAGGACTTCTTCAGACTGAATAATGTGAATAAAACAGAATTGCTTAGAAACATTTCAAAGAAGACACATGACTTAATGATGATGTAACTTCCTCCTTTTAAGATAAGCCACAAAATCAGCTCTATCATTCAGCCCAGGTGGATAGCATGCATTGAGTTTAACTTGCCAAATATATTCCTTCCACCCAAGCTCCTCTTCTGCATCAAATCTATTAATATTGGTCACTTCATCCAAGGCAACAAACTTTAGATCAACTTTACATGCTGGACTGTTTTTATAATGCTTCCCAAATGCATTTTTTTCATCTTTTACAGCAACAGCATACTTATGCTCATAAATTTGTTTGTTCATTTCTCTTGTTGTACATCCTACATAGAAAGAATTGCAGGACAGACAAAGTCCCAAATAAACAATATATTTAGATTTACAGCTGTATCTTCCCTGTATTTTAATTAAATACCCCCCAACTGTTAACTCAGTTATATCCGTCATTAAAAAATAACACATATTGCAATTTAAACATGTATACATGCCTGGATTACTAACCCTATTATTATATGGAAAAGGGTTTAATTTTGCTTGAAGCATATCTTTAAAACTTTTTCCTTTTTTCTATATAAATACTGGCTTTTCCCCCATGACCTTACATATCTCTACATCTGACTTTAGTAACTTCCAATTATTATTAATTATATTTATCGATGAAATATCTACACTGTTCTCTATCTGCATGGCTGTACTAAAATCACTGTTTACCACTAGACACTGCCACTGTCATTTGATCACTTCTCATTAGGTGGCTTTCATTAAGAGCTTCTATCACTACACTTTCTGGATATCCTCTAATAAAGTTGTCACATAAGACTCCACTTTCCCTTATAAAGTCACTATCCTTGTCTCTCAATGCATCTATTCTCTTGAGCTGACCGTTAATGATGTTTTTCTTAGTTTTTATTGGATGGAGGCTATCATAATGTAAATAGGCATTATTTTGTACTTTTTTCTTAAAGATGGAGGTGCCTAAACATTCACCTTCCTTATAAATAAGGAAATCTAAATAATTAACACTATGTTTATCATATGTTGCCATAAATTTCAAGTACGAACATACTTCATTCAAATAATTTATAAATGCATTAATGCCTTCAACTCTCCAAATAAAAAAAAAACATTGTCGATAAAACATTCATAAAACATTTTTCATAAAGGTGCTCTCATATATATGAATTCTTTCCCATCCTTGCATAAAGATGTTAGCATAACTTGGGGCCATGGCAGCTCCCATGGCCACACCATTAGTTTGCTTATACATTCTTCCATTGAATTAAAAAAAATTATAGCTCAAAATCAAATCCAACATTTCCATAATAAGGCTTACCATTTCTTTGGAAAGTTTTTTAGCCTTTACAAGTTCAAACCTAACAATCTCCATTCCCTCATCATTAGGATTGACTGTATATAATGACTTAATATCAAGGGTGACAAGATAATCATCCTCACTAATTAATTGCTTAATTTTATTTTTAAAATCAAAAGAATCCTCGATATAAACCTTATTATCTACCACAGCAGGCTGCATATGTTTATCTACATAAATGGCCATTGCTTCTGTTTTACTTCCAATACTAGTTACTATTGGACGCATGGGCGGATTATTCAAATCTTTGTATCTTTGGCTGCCCAAATATACAACTGATTTTCGGAGCTTCCACCTCTAAAAAAACGCCTAATTTGCTGAGTAATGCACCCAGTCAGAAACCATTCTTCAATTTGACCATCTATGAACAAATAGTCTTTTTATTCCTTTAAAGGACACCACTTTATAAAAAGATGCATCATTCAACATTTCTTGCATACTTTCTATGTATACCTTTCTATCTAAAATAACTAATCCACTTCCCTTGTCTGCTTTGGTTACCAATAATTCTTCATTATTAAGCAATTTATTAAGCAACTCTTTTTGCTTAACACTTAAATTAAAATATTTAAATGCAGGTTTATTTTCTAACAACTCAATAATTTGTTGTTCGCACAGCATTTGAAACAGTTCCAGCTCTTTCTTTAGAGGATTATAACAGCTCGCTTTAACAAAACATCCATATTCACTAGACTTATTAGGAAACAATAACTTAAAATTTAGTTTTCTTACATAATCTCCAAGTGCATTAATAGTGTTACATTTGTCTGCCCTTTTAGCAAGAACAAAGTTCCACCCTTTCTTTAATACATGGCAGAGCTCTTCATTTAAAACAATACTAGATAAATTTACTATTACAAATGCAGCATCATAAGTACCGCTTTCTGTCAGCGCTTGTTGAATTTCTTCTTCATATTGCACTGAACATTCTTCTAAGGCACTGATGCTACTTCTGCCCAAGTTCTCTTGTCTTTTCCGTTGCGCTGGCACACCCATACAAGCTGACTCGTATTGTCTTTCTGAAAACCCTTATTTGTGTTTTCAGCACTATTATTGTCTCTTGGATTATTAAAGGTTGCAGCTTCACTCGAGACACCAGCATTATTTCTGTGAGCTAACATTTTAGATTTTCTCAATCCATCGTCGCCTGCTTGCATCACTTCCGTATTAGTACGATCAACTGTTTTCAGCATACTAGAAGACGTGTTGCCTCCTCCTTCTGCTTTTGGCTGCTTCATTGTATCTACACCTTCATAACCGGCTTTATCCCTCAGATACTTGCCGATTTTACGTTTTTTTGAGAACCTCATTTTCTTTGGAAAATTATTTTGTATTACTGTCAATTTAGATTCAAAATTCTCGGAGGTTAGAGAATCTTTTTTTTTTTTTTTTTTTCAAAAAATTTTTTATTAATTATATGAATAGCAAGACAATTAAACGATTATACATAGCAAGAAGGCATAAATGAACATATAACAATTCATCTAGTGATAACAACCTTCATGAGATTTTGATAAGTTATTTAGAAATAAAACATACACCATATGTACACTATATACAAGTTAGGCAACCTGAGAGAAAAAAAAAAAAAAAAAAAATATTTAACATTAACTATTTAATATGTTTAGAACCTTTTCTAACACAACCTTTCTAATAGCTTTTTTTGGACTTCCACCTAAGTATCTTTTGAGCATCAATAAATTTAAAGCCATTTTCTGGAAAGTAACCCATTTTAATTTAGAACGATCAATCAAATTTTGTATTACATAAAGTTTTAGTAATGAGCAAATAAAAATGATAACATGAATATCAACTTTTGAAAGATGAATCAATGGAATATGTAGAATAGCAAATTCCCGTCCAGCGTGGATTTTTGATATCCCATTTTCTGCAGTCTGACTTTCAAAGATGTCCACAATCTGTGAGAAAATGACAATACCATAGAATATGAAGGAGGTCTGCTTGGGGATGAGAACAGCATGAACACGAAGGGGACTTATTTGGGTTAAATTTGTTTAATTTGATTGGGGTAAAGTAGGCATCATTATTAATCATTAATTGTGTGTATGCTAATTTTTAAAAGGGATAAATTCCTTAGTGTGTCCATAGCCAGGATTTCTGAGATTCTGACAATTGGGAATTATAATTCAACCAAACATTAGATAAAAGACAGTTGTGGTCCATCATTAAAGAATTAATTAATTTATATGAGTTTGAGAGCATTTTATCAGATGATGAAAGTATTTTGATAATCGTGTTAAGGTTTTTCAATTGTGAGTCTATGGGGACCAGAGATACAAATTTGTTTTTAATTATTGCTCTTAGTTGTGTAAGAATTGGTGAGTAATTCCAGTTTACTTTCAATAACTTATGCCAGTCAGATAAAGGCAAGTCAAGATATTTCAAAACATCTCCTACTTTTAGATTTTAATTAAAGGATAGTTTGTTAAGTTCAAAAGTTTATTGTCCAATAATATATTTGGGTTTAGATGAATTGGCTGAACATGGTGCGAGATCTTTTCTAGTTTACACATTTTGAGTAAGGTTTGGAAATCTCTAATCTTTTGTTTAAATACTGTAGATATATTTTTAATAAATAAACTATCCAGAGATAAAGGGAATAGCTTCAGGATTTAAATTATTAGAAATGACATAATTATACCATAATTTTATCCATAAAAGAGTGATTTGGATAAAGTGTTATTGAATTTAGAGATAGTAAGAAGTTTATTGGCTGAGACAATCAAATAATAGAGATAAAGATTAGGTAAACCCAAACCTCCCTTGTCCTTCGAAAATGCCAATCTAGAATAGGAAATTCTAACATATTTAGGGAACCATATGAATTTTGCCAAAGCTTTATTTACAGACTCAAAAAAATTTTTTGAAATTATCTGATCAGATGATGAGAATTGGTAAAGAAATTTAGGGAGAATATTCATTTTAATAATGGCCACCCTTGAAAGAAATGAAAGGTTTAGATGCTTCCATCTGTCCATATCAGACAATATAGAGTTCCATAATTTATTAATATTATTCTGAAAGGAAGATTTATTATTGTGTTCTAAATTGATTCCTAAATATTTTATATTATAAGTAAACTGAAATGATGGTCTGGAAACAAAAAGATTTGTGTGCTAAATGATTTAAGGGAAAAATATGAGTTTTGTAGAATTTAAAAGATAGTTGGAAACCAAGAAAAATAATCAATAGAATTCATTATTTTTCTGTAATCAGATAATGGAGTTTGAAAGTAGATTACTAAATCATCCGCAAAAGCAGAGAAATTAATATTAGTATTAAGAATTCTGGGTATGTTATGAAAAGTATTTTGAGTAATAAACAAGCAAAGGTTCTAAATAAATGTTGAAAAGAAAAGGGGACAATGGACAACCCTGTCTTGTTCCTTTAGTGATCTTTATCGGAGCAGAAAATTGACCATTAATGCTTATAGTCTAGTAAACATATTCTTGTATAAAACTTTTAAAAATTTATAAAGAATAAGGGAATATTAAAAACATAACAGTTTGAAATAGAAAGTTCCAACATACTCTGTCAAAGGCATTTGATGCATCTATAATCAAAAGCATATATAGGGTTTGGATTTTTCTTAATGAGATGAAGTATAGTCTCTGAAGATGAGTATTATCCCAAGCATGTCTCTGAGACATAAAACCTGGGTGGATTGATCTGACGAGATAATTGAGGGTAAAATCCGTTTCAATCTGTTAGCCAGAATAGATGACAGAATCTTAATATCCACGTTAATTAAAGAAATGGGTCTATAATTTACTGGGTCCAGATTTATCTTTATTATTTTTAGAATTAGAATGGTTTTGATGTGTTCCAATGAATATCTGAGATATCATTAACTCTTATATGATTGTAAACTTTAAATAGAAAGGGAAGAACGCTTCCAATTTGAAAGTTTTGAAAAAATTCTGGAGTAAAACCATCAGGTCGGAGATTTACCCAATTGAATTGTCTATTGAATCAGATTTCTTACATACCGATATAGGGTGGGAAAGTAGTTTTGCTGATTATCATTAAGTTTACGAGGGAACTGCAAAGGAGTCTAAAAAGGGTTTGTGTGATTATCTTTAACAAATTAGAAGACCTGAATATAACTCAGTGTAAAGTAAGAGGTGAAAAGTTGAATAATCTCTTCATCAGTATTATATAATCTGTGTATTTAAGATAAAGATGTAATATTTGGTTCTGAAGTTAACTTTAATAATTCTACGCTACAATTTAGATGGAACCTGGGCCCACTCTGAATATAAGCATGCTTAACAACTTTTATGTTCCAGCTAAGGAGAGGTTATTTTGGTGACAGATTAAATCTTTTCTGACAATCAAAATTTGTTTTTCTAAAAGAAGTAGCATCTTGGTTCAGACTAAGATGATTTTCCAACGAAGAAATTCTTGATTTTAAGAATTCCTCTTTCTTAAAAGTATTGTTTTTGAAAAAGCAGCTTTACTAATAAATAAACCTCTTAATCTTGCTTTACATGCAAGCCCATTGTATGTCATAAGGAATGTCCCTGATGATTCAAAGACTATTCACCACTTCATTTCAGGATTTCTGAAGCTTGTTTGCAAATATCTTCATTTGACAATAAGTTATTATTTAAGGTCCACTTATTAAACATAGTTTTATTTTTGATGTTAAGGTTTATGTTCAATTTTG
>NC_056741.1:1516127786-1516192720 GCF_019279795.1 Protopterus annectens
CATGGCGGGTTGTCCTATTTCAACATATTCCTCCCTTTTGTATTTAAACCTGTCTGCATACACAACTGGGATAAGTACATCTCAGGTAGCTTAGTGTTATGTTACTCATGATGTAGTACATGGTTGAGGGTTCTACTCCTGGAAGGCGTTATTTTACCTGAATCAAGGGTAGGAAGCAGTGAACAGTCAACAAACGAACGACAAACACATTTAAGTGCTTTTCGTCAGCTCAATAAAACCGACTTCATCAGAAACAACCACATAACATTTTAGTCACATAAATAGTACAATCAATTAAATGAGCTAATTCAATTAAGATACAACAGTAAAAATTAAAGCAGCAACCTCCATAAAATCTAAAAAACTAAAAAATGTGTTTTACATATGTATACTTTAAATATATATCCAATATAAAATTGTAATAAATTATATTATAATACACAAATATTTACTTTGTGTTATTAAACAATATACCCAAAGTATATGTGAGGCTCTAATTTAGGACCCCAACTTTTCATCATTAAACCTAACCAACGTATATTATGAACAATAAACACAGACTTATGATACAACTAAAATATTTTTGTATAAGTAATTTATATGTAAAATATAATATAATATTGTCACATTCAAGTAAAATATATGTATGAAAAGTCAGCATGGGGTTATGTTTTACTTGTATGTTTTACTTGAATGTGACGATATAATATAATTTATTACAATTTTATATTGGATATATATTTAAAGTATACATATGTAAAACACATTTTTTAGTTTTTCTAGATTTTATGGAGGTTGCTGTTTTAATTTTTACTGTTGTACCTTAATTGAATTAGCTCAGTTAATTAATTGTACAATTTGTGACTAAAATGTTATGTGGTTGTTTCTGAAGTCAGTTTTATTGAGCTGACGAAAAACACTTAAATGCGTTTGTTGTTCGTTTGACTGTTCACTGCTTTCTACCCTCGATTCATTTCTGAGTTTTTTTCACTTGTGTTTTCTTTTATTTTACCTCTCAGAGTAGGCACTGGTAGGGAAAGTGTGAATAACGCACATTTACGGGGTTGTAAGCAGGTTTGCCCATGGTCTGCGCGATGTTAAGCAAAGGTTAAACCTGTGAAGCGCTTCTCGTTTACCATGTTTCAGCGCCGCTTGCCGTCACGCAAACCCATGGAAACCCGCTTCCAACTGCTTAAGAATGCTTTAATCCACCTGCATCCAACAGCCTCTGGCCCTCAAAATAACCTAACAGCCCTTGCACGTCTTGAACCCGGAACCATGAACACCACAGTCACTGACTTTACCACTAAGGCATCTGAGATATGTTCAAGTGTTATGGTGTTTAGAATATACATTGTACTACAGACATTCCTAATTACTGAAAACAAATGTGACAGTCAGTTGGTGTACATAGGTCTGATACATGTTAATGTTCATATGTTTGTGAAATTAGGTGCTGCAATGTGACATGACAGGGAGTATTATGAATGAAAAAGGTTCTTGCTTTGTGTCCTTTTTATATTGTCCCCATACTCCATGTATACCCCTCCAGTTCACTTATTGGACATCTGACCCAGGACCTCCTTGATGCATGATTGCATTACCCATCATTCCTCCCCCACCCCAATTTTCACATACACAACAACCACCCCTTCTATGGTGAATTAGGTTAATATTGATTGTTATAATACCAAAGCTGCATGTGTTTTGTGTACACTCCAATTCCTTTGTAGTGCTTCTGTGTCACAAAGTATGTTCATAGAGGTACACACACACACACACACACACATATATATACACACATATATATACATATACATATATATACATACATATATATATATACACACATACATACTGCGGTGGTGGTGCTGCGGTAGCTTTGTCACCTCACAGTAAGATGCTGTCCAGTTTGCTTCTCAGCTAGAGCATCTTCTGGGTGGAGACATGCATGAATGGGCGTACCTTCATTGAAGGTTGTGCATCAGGGCGGGCAACTCGGCACCTAAAAATCGACTGCCAATCATTAGCGGACCTGAGTTCCGCTGTGGCGACCCCTAACCGGGAAAAGCTGAAAGACACAACATATATGCATAAAAAGTAAAGGAAGCAACAGACCACTGCTGTAGAGAATGCAAAATAGTCTAATCCACAATGAACATAGAATGGTGAGCGCTTTCGTGGACCAAGCCACTTCAGATATTGAAACAAAGTATAAAATTCCATTATATATCATCCTACACTCACTAATTGGGAACCCAATATCTTGGGCAGATAGGTAGTAGGCTGTGAACCTCTAATGTGCAGGCCATCACAGCCATATGTGAATAAACAGACCTTCAGATCACAATATGCAGTGAGAAATCACCATGTAGTCAGGAAACAGTTAAGTACAGCAAGAACATACAGAACACTGATACTTAGTCACTCCAACAGCCTATCTCTGAAGCTAGAAGACTTGTATAAGTTTAAGGCTTTCTATTGCTTACCAGTAGGTTACCTACAGGGGAGATGAAAAACAAGCACAAATGGGGAACATGCATGCAATGATACCATACTGGCCTATGTGTCAGCCTTAGGCTTTGGAATACTGGCCAAGGCTATTGCCCCCCCCCCACATGGTGCCTTATTTAGGAGAGTCTCAAAGGTGAATACCAGCTCTGTAAACAGCACAATAGCAAATTCAATGAGGGTTATGCTACTCAACACCAGGGGTTTTGATCACAACATGCATGCACTCAGAGCACTCCTCAGGATGGACATCAACATCTGTGCAGTAACTGAAATCTGTCTTAAGGCTCCTGAAAGCACACCAGCACTACCAGACTACATCCCATACCACACATTTCAGCCACAGAACATGGACTGACAGACATGGAGCTGTATCCATATTCATCAGGGATACCTACACCTCCGGGTTAGTGGGGAGCATGATACCTCTGAGATCATCCATGTGCAGCTAACATCAGCCACAACTGCAATGTAAACTGTGGCCTGCTATGGATCACCCTCCATGACAGAGGACCTCCACTCCACCTATCTGGAGACAGTGGAGAACATGACAGTCCTAACGCACTCCCTGGCATTGGTCGATGTCAACTACCATACCATTAACTGGGAAACCTACTCTGGTACTCACTTTCAGGCCCATCGCTTCCTGGAATTTATCACCTCATATGTCCTGTATCAGGTGGTAACCTCCCTAACGTGGGGTGGAAACTACTAGAAGTGGTCATCACCAACATGGGCAACAGGTGCACCACAGCGGAGGTTAATCTGTCACTGGTTAGATCTGACCATGAACTATTCACTGTTTCCACACCCAAGCATCTCCCCCCACCCACGGATACCACAGTGTATACCTTTCCTACAGCTAAATTTACACTACTAGTGACAGGGGTGGGAACAGAGGGGATGAGGAAGTGATGGGTAGGTATGGAGTAAACAAAGGAATGCAGGTGGTCAGATGGGAGTGGATTTTGCGAAAAGGATGGACATGGCTGTGGTGAATACATATTTTAACAAGAGGGAGGAGCATAGAGTGACATACAAGAGTGGAGGAAGATGCACACAGGTGGATTATATCTTATGTAGGAGGGCCAGTTTGAAGGAGATTGGAGACTAAAGTGGTGACCAGAGAAAGTGTAGTTAGGCAGCATAGGATAGTGGTTTGTAGGATGATGTTGGTTATCAAGAAGAGAAGGAGGAGTGTGAGAGCAGCAGCAAGGATCAAGTGGCGGAAAATGAAAAAAGGTAAGTGTGAGGTGGAGTTCAGGGATGAGTTAAGGCAGGCACTGGGTGGCAGTGAAGAGTTACCAAATAGCTGGGTAACTACAACAGAGCTAGTAAGGGAGATGGCTAGAAAGGTGCTTGGTATCACATCTGGACAGAGGAAGGATGACAAGGAGACATGGTGGTGGAATGAGGAAGTACAGAAGAGTATACAGAGAAAGAGGTTGGCAAAGAAGAAGTGGGATTGTCAGAGAGATGAAGAAAGCAGACAGGAGTATAAGGAGATGAGGTGCATGGCAAAGAGAGGTGGCAAAGGCTAAGGATAAGGTATATGAAGAGTTGTATGAAAGGTTGGACACTAAGGAGGGAGAAAAGGACCTGTACCGATTGGCTAGACAGAGGGACCGAGCTAGGAAAGATGTGCAGCAGGTAAAGGTGATAAAGGATAATGAGGGAAACATACTCACTAGCGAGGAGAGTTTGTTGAGGAGATGGAAAGAGTACTTTGAGGAGTTAATGAATGGAGAATGAGAGGGAGAGAAGGTTGGATGATGTAGGGATAGTGAATCATGAAGTACAATGGATTAGCAAGGAGGAAGTAAGGATAGCTATGAAGAGAATGAAGAATGGTAAGGCTGTTGGCCCAGATGACATACCTGTGGAAGCATGGAGGTGTTTAGGTGAAATGGCAGTGGAGTTTTTAACCAGATTCTTTAATGAAATCTTGGAAAATGAGAGGATGCCTGAGGAATGGAGAAAAAGTGTTTTGGTACCGATTTTTAAGATAAAGGGTGATGTGCAGAGCTGTAGTAACTACAGAGGGATTAAACTGATCAGTCACAGCATGAAGTTATGGAGTTATGAGTAGTGGAAGCAAGGTTAAGAAGGGACATGATGATTAGCGATCAGCAGTATGGTTTCATGCCAGGAAAGAGCACTACAGATGCGATCTTTGCTCTGAGTGTGTAGATGGAGAAGTACAGAGAATGTCGGAAGGAGTTGCATTGTGTTTTTGTAGACTTAGAGAAAGCATATGACAGGGTGCCTAGAAAGGAGTTGTGGTATTGTATGAGGAAGTCAGGAGTGTCAGGAAAGTATGTAAGAGTGGTATAGGATATGTATGAGGGTAGTGTGAGCAGTGAGGTTTGTGGTGGGAGTGACGGATGCGTTTAAGGTGGAGGTGGGGTTACATCAAGGATCAGCTCTGAGCCCTTTCTTATTTGCAATGGTGATGGACAGCTTGACAGACGAGATCAGACAGGAGTCCCTGTGGACTATTTGCAGATGACATTGTGATCTGTAGTGAGAGTAGGGAACAGGTGGAGGAGACCCTAGAGAGATGGAGATATGCTCTAGAGAGAAGAGGAATGAAGGTCAGCATGACTAAGACAGAATATATGTGTGTGAATGAGAGGCAGGATAGAGGAATGGTGAGGATGCAAGGAGTAGAGGTGGCGAAGGTGGATGAGTTTAAATACTTGGGGTCAATAGTTCAGAGTAACAGTGAGTGTGGAAGAGAGGTGAAGAAGAGAGTACAGGCAGGATGGAGTGGGTGGAGAAGAGTGTCAGGAGTGATTTGTGACAGACGAGTACCTGTAAGAGTGAAAGGGAAGGTCTACAAGAGGGTAGTGAGACCAGCTATGTTATATGGGTTGGAGACAGTGGCATTGACAAAAAGGCAGGAGTTTGAGCTGGATGTGGCAGAATTAAAGATGTTAAGATTTGCACTGGGTGTGACGAGGGTGGACAGGATTAGGAATAAGTATATTAGAGGGTCAGCCCAGGTTGGAAGGTTTGGAGACAAAGCCAGAGAGGCACGATTACGTTGGTTTGGACATGTGCTGAGGACGGATGCTGAGTATATTGGGAAAAAGATGCTAAGGATGAAGCTACCAGGTAACAGGAAAAGAGGAAGGCCTAAGATAAGGTTTATGGATGTGGTGAGAGGGGACATGCAGGTGGTTGGTGTGACAGAGAAAGTTGCAGAGGACAGAAAGAAATGGAAACAGGTGATCTGTTGTGGTGACCCCTAATGGGAACAGCCAAAAGAAGATGAGTGACAGGGGTGGGGGGTTTCACAGCCTTCACACTAAGGGGAAACACTGCTCAAGATACAGACAGATTTACAAATGCAGTCTATAAGCACCTACATGGATGTATGGATCATGCCATCACTGGTAAACCAAGACTCACTCCTCCTAGACAAGGACACCGGTCTGGTGGACCTCTGCAATAAACAGGCTACACTACAGAAGTAGGACAGTGTTCCAGACACACAGCAAATCCCATGAAGGGTAGACATCCGTGACCACTACTAGTATGATATGTAGGTCCCTCATGACATCATCCAAGGCTAACATCAGCAGAAGAATACGCAAGGATTCATAAGATCCCCACAAAGCCTTCTTTGGCTATATCAAGGATCTACATGGTGACACAGATTTGCACTGTGCTGGTGAAATAGCACAAAATATGCTGACCCTACTGATATCACCAACATCCTTGCAGATACATTCGATGCATACTTCACCACCTAAAGAGCTCACAACACTACCCGAAAGGTACAGTATCCCAACATCAGAGACACACAAGTGGAAATGGCCCTCTCTAACAGCAGAACACAGCGTCAATGGAGGCAGATGTTGTCCCAGACTGCATCTTGCAAACTGTACAAGACAACCTGCCCCCCACCTAATTAAGCTCTCCTACCTCAGCTTCTCCACAGGCTTCATGCCCATACAATGGTGCGTGGCAATGGCTATTCCACTCCAAGGTGGAATCACAACTGACCATGGTAACTTCTACCACATAAGCCTGACTAGCCTGGTCTGCAATGTTATGGTTCGCATCCTCGTGGCACTCATTAACAAAGACATTGGTAACCTCCGAACATGTGACCCAACCCAGGTCAGCTTGGTTGAGTGCAGTTCATGCCTACTGAACCTGTTTGACATCTTGCATACAGTCACCAAGACATTAGATAGGGGAGGTGGTTCACACATACTACCTGGACCTCACCAAGGCTTTTGACACCATGCCCCACTCAGGTATTATTGATAAACACACCAGCCTGTACATACACCCATACATCACAGGTTGGGTTGCCAATGGGCTTACACACAGAACCCACATGGTACGACTAGCGGTCTCCAGGTCCAACTCTTGATCAGTCATGACTGGTGTCCCACAAGACTCAGTCCTGGGAGCCCTACTGTTTGGCATATACATCTCAGAGGTACAGGCAAACACAGGTGGACTATGGCAGACCATGTTTGGCAATGACTGTGAACTGGGAGCCATGATTGATAGTCCATCTGACACACACATCCTTCAAGGAGCCTCATGGAGAGCATCACAGCATGCCAACGACATGGCTTCCAGCCAAGTGCCACTAACTGCATGATCATTCCATTGTGGAGTTGGCACCCACATATTAACATATAAGTGGCAGCCACTTTAATACAGATGAGGCAATGGGGTATCTGGGGACTAAGGTGGATAGTGATCTCCCCTTTGACAATCATCTCTACAGTAGTTAGGACATCCTTCTATGTAGGCCATCTGATTACTAAAGGATTCCCATCTAGACATACTGGGGTTATAGTGCCCCTTTACTCACCACTCATCATTCCCATCATAAGGTATAATAACCCATGTGGGATGTACCTCAGAAGACACTTCCAACAGCTGGGGGGTCATGAATATACCTCACCAATGGGAATACTGGCCTCCAACATATGGCCTATGCAGCTAGACTGAATAAACTCCTGCTTTACTCAGTGGCATCTCGTTTACCCAGAGATGATCTTCACTGGCCAACACAGCCATGTCAAACTCAGGCTTGATGGATATGCTCCACCTATGGGAATCCATTTCACAGTGAGCCACACACTATAGTGAGCTGAACCTTGTCACAACAGTAACTGGAAGATGCTAGAGGGACAGCTTCCTGTCAAAGACACTCCCCATACTTTGGAACAACATCCCTAACTACATTATACAGATCCCCTCACTAACACTTTGCAAGAGAAACCTTGAAGAGTGGATGGGGAACAGTAGATGCACCCCAGGGATCCATACATTGGCTCTGCTCCACAGAGGGACAGTTAATGAATCAATGGGGTGGCACAAGCAGACACGTTTTGGCTGGGCTTATGAATGGCCTCTGGCAGTTGGCTAAATACCTACCTATGAATCTATGCATACAGTATCTGCATATGTTGACAGCTTAATTTACTGTTCAGGTGTTGACTTACCTTATGCCAATAGTTGTGTGTGCAATAGTTGAGGGCTGCCTATGTTGGATGCACACAGTAGACCGCCTATACATGACAATTTACAGGTAGTCTTGTGTGTGCCATCCATTTTTACTGTGTGTGTAGGTGGAGAAAGGTGTCAGTCCCTAGGTGCCTACACTGTGTGTGTGCTATACGTTCCCTCTTTGCCAAGGCATGGGCATACTGGGCACGCCTCAGTCTGCCTACTGGGCTGGCTCAGGGTGTTCATGGTCTGAGTACCTCTGTGCCTGTGGGGCCCTTGGCAATGGTGGTGGGCTGTGAGGGCCTTCACCATTCTGTCCCTGCTGCAGCTGTTTCTGCAGGACCATATTGTGTAGCATGGCACGCACTATGAAGATGTGGGCACATGTGCCTGGAGAGTACTGCAAGGCTCCACCAGATATGTCCAAACAATGGAACCATGATTTCAGCATCCCATACACATGCTCTATGATGATTCTGGTTTGTGCGTGTGCCTCATTATGGCATAGCCAGCATCCCCCACCAGGTGGCCATTTGGGATGTCCCCCCTGGCAAATAACTGATACAGCTGTGAGGCATGCCAGATGTGGGAGTTGTGATAGCTTCCAGGGCTGCCAGCACACATGGCAGTTGATGGAAGGGTATCCCTTGTAGTTTATGTAGTGCCTACCCTGCTCACCGGGTGGTGACTTGATGTGTATGTGTGTGCAGTCTATTGCACCCGGTACCTCTGGGTATTCTGCCACACGGTGGAAGAGACGCATATTGCTGGCCAACTCCTGTGTTTGGGGGAAGTATATGTGCTCATTGGCATGTAGTAACATGGCATTCAGGAACTGGTGTAGTACCCTGGATGCTGATGCCTGTGAGATCCCCATGACATCCCCAGTTGGTCTTTGAAAGGTACCTGTAGCTAGTATTCCCAGGCTTACACATACCTTCGTATCCACTGGGATGGGTTCCCCTCTGTTTGTTCTGGCTCTGAGGCATGGCCGGCACAGCTCCACAAGTTGCTGTAGGATGTCCTTGTCCACCCTGTAACACTATCTCCAGATCATGTAGCCCCTGGTAGGTTATCCTGGGTCTGAACACTCTCCTCTTCTGGTGCCTGAGGTGGCCATGTGCATCATCCTCCACACCACCTTCAGTCTCCAACACATACTGGTGGATCAAAGCTATGGCAACCCCTAATATGTACATAATAAATGTTTGTCTGTATGCACCACTGGTGCAGAGTATATGGGAATACACAAATGTGTGTGAGGTGCTTTCACACTTTATAGTATTGTGCTATGGATACTGCTGATGTAAGTGGGTGTTTGAGCTATTCCACCTGCAGTGTGTCTTAATTATGGGTTTTGCAAGGAGTACTGCAAGTATGGGGCCTTTACTGTGGAGATCTACTTGCCTGCCTTGATTAATCTGTTGCCCTTTAATTCACTTTTAGACCTGGATCCCCTCCCATTATATGGCATGCATCCACCTGCCGTTTTTCTTGTTTTATACTTTCCCTACCCAGTCATGGCAAAATGTGCCTTGTAGCTGATATACTGCATATTGGCTTTGTTCTGCTTTGACACTTTACTGTTTTCTTTGCAGTACAGCCCCTCCCCTTCCCTGTTCTGCAGCTAGCTGCTTGCAGCCTTGTTAGCTGTTGTCAATGGCCCACTGTAGGCTCCTAGGTGTTAGTTATTTGTACTCCAATTTCACTGCTGCAGCATTTCCTTATTTCTTTCCTATATCCTTCCTGTTTCAGCTGCAGTGCACGCCACATACCCATTTACCGGGTTTACACATGTTTTCATCTCTGTTCACATGCATACTCGGTTACCTTGTGTACTCTCAGCTAAGCATAGCTATGGCCAATTCGACACACCCCTATCCTGCAGCTTTGCCTAGCTAGGGGCAGACCTGTTTAGCAATGCTCCAATGTTCTTACAGCAATGGTGACACACCCCTCTCTTGATGTCATCTTTATCTCAAGGGCACACCTCAGTGTTATAATGCTACACTGAGGTACATACACCAGCGGGGAATCTGCGATTCACCGTTATTCTCCTCATTTGCATGGCATTGCCTACTAATTCCTAGCTACTGCGCATAACACTGTCACTGCCCCTAAGGAACCCTTGCGCCATAAGTATGGTGTAGCATGCCTGCCATTGGCTATTATGGGGAAATCGTGATGTGTTTCTTTGCGGTTTTATTCTATATTTTTATATATTTCTTGCGATTCCCCTTTGCGCACCGCTGCCCTGCGCTTCCATGTCATGATAGTGCGACTATATATATTAAATGTTAATTTTATATTTTGTACTTTTTTTATGCCAATGGCTATATATTTAGCCATTGGCATATATTAACAATAGAATGCATGTGTTTAGTCGTCTGTCATGGCTCCGATTTTATGTTTGCAAAAATGTAAACCATTTTCTACGGTTTACATTTCTGCATGCTTACACTACACCTGCACCACTTCAAGAATTGCTACATACCTTCATTTGCATGCTACACTGCTGCACATAGGGTAATTAGCATACAAGGCTCTGGAGTTGTCCAGGTAGTGCACATAGAAACAGCTCGTACCTGAATCGCTCGGTGGCCATCTTTGGTGGGAGAACGCCAAAGCTACTCTTGCATCTGGCACAAGCTTCACAAATCCCAGGGTGCGTCTTTCTAAAGATTTTAATCTTAATAAGCATTTTAAGTAAATTGACTCATTTAAACCTGGGTACATATAAGCGTTGGTTAGGACTTGCCACCATAATGCTCTTTGCTCCAATTGCCATGGCCCACCTCTAATGCTTTCTTTCACCTGCTCTAGCACAAGAAATAAGAAGGCATGCCCAGGAAATTCAATTACATGCTTTGCTAGTGCATTATTACAATCTTGCTTATGTATGCTATACTGATGTTCATAAATTCGTTGCTTCAACTGTCTTTCGGTTTTTCCTATATAAAACCGTGGACAGCTTTGGCATTCAGCTAAATAAGCGAAAAACAGTCCTATGCACGGAGAAAATTGCACGGCCAGAAAAGATACCCAGGAAAAACAAAGCCAGTAACTGGAGGGCTGTGAAAAAGTAGTTTATTCGTCAAACATCAGTCAGACTTCAATCTCACAGACCGGTTTTGGCATAGTTAGCTTAGCCTTCTTCAGTATGATAAAACAAAAGCAAAAAAGAAGTCCTTTAATACAAAAATATTAATTAGAAACAAAAACCAATAGACATGATTGGTGAATTCATGAATAAATAGACCAAAGATGTTCATTAAGTCCTGGATAAAAAAAGGGAACCCAACTTAATTATCCATTTTTTCTCTTTAATATCTAATTTCTTATGCCAACCTGATTTCACTGTGCGGTCACCTAGAATTTTATCTACAACTAAAAAATGAAACCTTGCTGTGGAATGTTTCAATGTATGCTTATAAAGCACATTACTAGATTTTTTTTACATTTTATATCACTGAGATGCTCAGAGATGCATAGCTTGAATGGCCTTGATGTTTGTCCTACATAAAAACAACAGCAACTGCAACATGCCATATAAATTATCCAATCGCTATTACAATTAGCAAAAAAATTAATATCATATACAGTACTACAGTTACTACTAGAAAATTGTTTTGTTTTTAAAACATGTTTGCAATTGTTACAATAGCCACAAGGCACACACCCAGTAAGTTTGTCCCCAAGCAAAGTGGTTTGTGTAATCTGTAGCAGCATAGATTGGGAATGATGTTTGTAATGATTGAAATAAGTGCCTAGGTTTTTACCTTTCCTAAAAGAAAAAGAGCAGTTTGGTGATATAACAGAAGATAATGTAGTATCAGCAGACAGAATATTCCAATTGTTTTTAATATTAGCAAATTGCCCAATATTCCTTCTATAAGTAGTAGTAAATCTTAATGGAGGAGAAAAAGAAGAAGAACAACCAGGTTTCTTTTTATATGTAAGCAAATCATCTCTGGTAAGTTGTGATGCATACCTTTTGGCAACTGTGGCATGGCCCGGTTTATATCCCCTGTTATTAAACCTATGTACTAAATCCTGGCTGTATAGATGGAAAGTGTTATCATTAGAGCAGTTACGCCTGATACGAATGAACTGAGACTTGGGAATATTCCTGGCAATATGTTTTGGATGAAAGCTGGATGCATGGAGTAAGGTATTATATTGAGGAAACTTTCTGAATACCTCAGTATTTAGGGAGTTGTCAATTTCTTGTGATCTTGACATCCAAAAAAGTAATAACATTTTGGTCATAATTAATTGTGAAATGCAACCCCCATTTGTTGTCCGGTATTCGACAAATTCATGTAAATATTCAATATCAGCCCTCCACACCATCCAGCAATCATCCAAATACCTACGCCAGATATTAATTTCAGGTAGGTATAAATTATGCATCTCATCATGAATAATGTGATCTTCAATATATGCCATGTATAAATCGGCATAAATAGGGGCAAACAAAGCCCCCATAGCAGTACCCTTAATTTGTAGGTAACACTGTTTGTCATAGAAAAACACACTTAGTTAACACATGTTCTGCTAAAATGATCAAAAATGTAATAAAGCCAGGTTTGTACATATTAGATTTTTCCAACCAATATTCAATAGCATCCAAGCCTGCCCAATGAGGTATGTTGGTATATAGCAAACTTGCATCAAGAGTACAAAGCCACCAATCTTTTTCAATCTGCATGTCATTAATGATGCTGAGAAACTGTGTGGTGTCCTGTATCCTGGATCTAACCCATGAAAGTAAAAGTTTAAGATTTTTTGTCAGATATTCAGAGGCTCAGTTAAAGAGCCAGTTCCCGCTACAACAAGGTCTGCCGGGTGTAAAAGATCTTTGTGAATTTTTGGTAAGAAATAGATATATTGCCTGACTGGATCAGAAATGGTAAGGTGTTTCAAAATATTAGATATAATAATTCCATTTTCTACAGCTAAATTAAAAAATATATAAATTTGCTGTTTAAACATAGAAGTCGGGTCAAGAGGCATCCTAGTGTAGTACCTAGCGTCATCAAGCTGTCTATGTGCCTCCTTGTCAAAATCAGTCCAATTCATTACCACAACAGCTCCTCCTTTGTCAGCTTTAATAATTACTATTTGTTTATTATTAACAAGCTCCTCCAAACATACCATCTCAGATTTAGAGATGTTGTTGGGTAAAAATGAGCCTGTATTAGTGCCAAAATGTAGATCTTTGAGAGTTCTATGCTGAAATAAGCTGACTGATGGATGCATCGGAGGCATGAAAGATGAAGGATGATATCTGAAACCCTCAGTTGTTGAACCAAGTGATTGATTACCCTGAAAGAATAACTTAAGATTAATCAATCTACAAAAAGTTACTATATCCTGAGCAAATGTCCTCAAACAAAAAAAAAACAGGTATAAATGAAAGTCCTTTATTGAGAAGGGTAATTTGTTGTTCAGTTAAAATAATATTAGAAATGTTGCATACATTATCATGAGTGTTAGTATTTATTTGTTCATAAGCATTTCCATTAAATTCTGTAAGCTTGTAATTTATGATGTTTTCTGCCCCTCCTCCTCCTGCATGACCTAAAGGGACCCCAAGATCATTGTGTTTGGGTGAAGGCGAATCCATGCTGTGCAATGTGTCAATATCAGTACCAGAAGAGATATCTGCATCTGTGGTATCAGAATAAGTATCATGAGTATGATGTTTTTTTAAAATGGATCTTGGCCTTTTACGTTTAGGATAAGGATTATCAGTATTCTGTAATTTCCCAAACTTAACATATTTAGTTTGTTTAAAGGGTTGCCCTCTTTCATAATCAGACTGATCATGAGTAAATTTTTTCAATTTCCTTTCTTTCAACTGTGCTTCAAAAGTAAGGAGGTCAGAACTAAGCTTAGATAGTAGACCAGGAAAAGAGCTATCATGCTTATATCCTTCACAATCAGCAACAAGTTTGCTAACCTTAGGTGATTCCTTATCAATAATTCTAGCATAATATTTAGAAAGTGACTCAACAAATTTCAAAGAACATTCCTGTTGAATAGAGTGCCACTCATTCATCAAAATATCATCAGGGTCTGCTACCAAGGGTTGAATTTTAACTCTCAAACCTCTCAGAGTTATACCTTTGGTCAAATAAGCTTTAAACAACTTGAAATGCCATACCAAAGATCTGAGCATCCTCATATTTTTATTAAGGTCCCAAAAGGTTTTTTCACAACATTGTGATGAATTATCAATATTCTGGTCATTTAAGCTATAAGAAGGTGTCCCAATACCAAATACTGCCAAGTCATCCCTGTCGGAAGAGAGACCAGAAAGAATACTTTTAAGGTCCATAGTGAAAAAAATCAGAGTATACTAAAAAACCCACCACGTCCTGTTTGTTAATAAACTAAATGGACAATAATGGCAATTGGACCAACCACCCTGCACAGTAAGTGCGATAAAATTTAGATATGGTCCCAAGCCATGTCCAAATTAGGACAATAATGGTGAGGTTGTTCTCAAAAAACAAAGCTTTAGAATCACCATAAATAAAATAAAAACTGAAAACAAAAGAATGGCATCCCAAATTGAAAAGTCATAGTAACCAAAAATAAGTATAGCCCCGGGGAGCTCGGTGAAAACAATTCACACTCCAAAGTCAGTTGAGTGGCAACTACTAATCAAGAATGTATAATGACACAAAAAGCATGTCCATATAAAATGTATATAATCATGCTAGAGTATATTGATAGGAATCTAAAAACGGTCTACCATCACAATAAATTATAATTAAAACAGAATATGTACTTATTCTATTCGGATGTCCAATTTGAACTAACAAGAAAAGGAGCGATTAGCGTTTGGTGTTTTTTTCCATCGAATGTTTGGAAGAAGATCGTGGACATTATATTGGGACATACTGTGAGATTTTCGGCCACATTTTTTCATTCAGACTGTAATACAATGTTTTGAGGGACTTACTCTATTTTGAATGTTTCATTTTTTGCATTAATATAAAGAGGTACTGTCCTAACACTTATTTAACATCATTGCTTTATTGGATATATACGGACATTTTATATTACAATAATCGGACAGTTTTTGGACTACATATATCATTTATGTTTAGGTAAAATATTTTTTAGTAACATATCAGTCATCTAAACAATAATTGGACTTAGAATTGCATAATTTTGTCTGAATTTATGTATTCATATGCCTTTTTTTGTCCTTTAGGGGCTGTTTTCATGTAACAAAAGTTTTTTGCTTATAATTACTGTTTTATATTTACATCATTTATTAGGAAAACAAGAAAGTTACTGTTATCCGTTTGGTCTTACAAGCGGATATGTTTTTCCATATTCTGTTTTAATTATAATTTATTGTGATGGTAGACTGTTTTTAGATTCCTGTCAATATACTCTAGCATGATTATATACATTTTATATGGACATGCTTTTTGTGTCATTATACATTCTTGATTAGTAGTTGCCACTCAACTGACTTTGGAGTGTGAATTGTTTTCACCGAGCTCCCCGGGGCTATACTTATTTTTGCTTTTTTTGGTTACTATGACTTTTCAATTTGGGATGCCATTCTTTTGTTTTCAGTTTTTATTTTATTTATGGTGATTCTAAAGCTTTGTTTTTTGAGAACAACCTCACCATTATTGTCTTAATTTGGACGTGGCTTGGGACCATATCTAAATTTTATCGCACTTGCTGTGCAGGGTGGTTGGTCCAATTGCCATTATTGTCCATTTAGTTTATTAACAGGACGTGGTGGGTTTTTTAGTATACTCTGATTTTTTCACTATGGACCTTAAAAGTATTCTTTCTTGTCTCTCTTCTGACAGGGATGACTTGGCAGTATTTGGTATTGGGACACCTTCTTATAGCTTAAATGACCAGAATATTGATAATTCATCACAATGTTGTGAAAAAAATTTTCGGGACCTTAATAAAAATATGAGGATGCTCAGATCTTTGGTATGGCATTTCAAGTTGTTTAAAGCTTATTTGACCAAAGGTATAACTCAGAGGTTTGAGAGTTAAAATTCAACCCTTGGTAGCAGACCCTGATGATATTTTGATGAATGAGTGGCACTCTATTCAACAGGAATGTTCTTTGAAATTTGTTGTCACTTTCTAAATATTATGCTAGAATTATTGATAAGGAATCACCTAAGGTTAGCAAACTTGTTGCTGATTGTAAAGGATATAAGCATGATAGCTCTTTTCCTGGTCTACTATCTAAGCTTAGTTCTGACCTCCTTACTTTTGAAGCACAGTTGAAAGAAAGGAAATTGAAAAAATTTACTCATGATCAGTCTGATTATGAAAGAGGGCAACCCTTTAAACAAACTAAATATGTTAAGTTTGGGAAATTACAGAATACTGATAATCCTTATCCTAAACGTAAAAGGCCAAGATCCATTTTAAAAAAACATCATACTCATGATACTTATTCTGATATCACAGATGCAGATATCTCTTCTGGTACTGATATTGACACATTGCACACCATGGATTCTCCTTCACCCAAACGTAACAATCTTGGGGTCTCTTTAGGTCATGCAGGAGGAGGAGGGGCAGAAAACACCGTAAAAGTTACAAGCTTACAGAATTTAATGGAAATGCTTACGAACAAATAAATACTAACACTCATGATAATGTTTGCAACATTTCTGATATTGTTTTAACTGAACAAATTACCCTTCTCAATAAAGGACTTTCATTTATACCTGTTTTTTTTTTTTTTGTTTGAGGACACTTTTGCTCAGGATATAGTAACTTTTTGTAGATTGATTAATCTTAAGTTATTCTTTCAGGGTAATCAATCACTTGGTTCAACAACTGAGGGTTTCAGATATCATCCTTCATCTTTCATGCCTCTGATGCATCCATCAGTCAGCTTATTTCAGCATAGAACTCTCAAAGATCTACATTTTGGCACTAATACAGGCTCATTTTTACCCAACAACATCTCTAAATCTGCAATGGTATGTTTGGAGGAGCTTGTTAATAAACAAATAGTAATTAAATCTGACAAAGGAGGAGCTGTTGTGGTAATGAATTGGACTGATTATGACAAGGAGGCACATAGACAGCTTGATGACGCTAGGTACTACACTAGGATGCCTCTTGACCCGACTTCTATGTTTAAACAGCAAAGTGATATAATTTTGAATTCGGCTGTAGAAAATGGAATTATTACATCTAATATTTTGAAACACCTTACCATTTCTGATCCAGTCAGGCAATATATCTCTTTCTTACCAAAAATTCACAAAGATCTTTTACACCCACCTGGCAGACCTATTGTAGCGGGAAATGGCTCTTTAACTGAGCCTCTGTCTGAATATTTGACAAAACATCTTAAACCTTTAGTTTCATGGGTTAGATCCAGGATACAGGACACCACACAGTTTCTCAGCATCATTAATGACATGCAGATTGAAAAAGATTGGTGGCTTTGTACTCTTGATGTAAGTTCGCTATATACCAACATACCTCACTGGCAGGCTTGGATGCTATTGAATATTGGTTGGAAAAATCTAATATGTACAAACCTGGCTTTAATACATTTTTGATCATTTTAACAGAACATGTGTTAACTAAGAATGTGTTTTTCTATGACAAACAGTGTTACCTACAAATTAAGGGTACTGCTATGGGGGCTTTGTTTGCCCCTATTTATGCCGATTTATACATGGCATATATTGAAGATCACATTATTTATGAGACGCATAATTTATACCTACCTGAAATTGATATCTGGCGTAGGTATTTGGATGATTGCTGGATGGTGTGGAGGGCTGATATTGAGTATTTACATGAATTTGTTGAATACCTGAATGAAAACAAATGGAGGTTGCATTTCACAATTAATTATGACCAAAATGTTATTACTTTTTTGGATGTTAAGCTCACAAGAAATTTTGACAACTCCCTAAATACTGAGGTATTCAGAAAGTTTCCTCAATATAATACCTTACTCCACGCATCCAGCTTTCATCCAAAACATATTGCCAGGAATATTCCCAAGTCTCAGTTCATTCTTATCAGGCATAACTGCTCTAACACTTTCCATCTATACAGCCAGGATTTAGTACATAGGTTTAACAGGGGATATAAACCAGGCCATGTCACAATTGCCAAAAGGTATGCATCACAACTTACCAGAGATGATTTGCTTACATATAAAGAGAAACCTGGTTGTTCTTTTTCCTCTCTGTTAAGATTTACTACTACTTATGGAAGGAATATTGGGCAATTTACTAATATTATTAAAAACAATTAGAATATTCTGTCTGCTGATACTGCATTATCTTCTGTTATATCACCAAATTGCTCTTTTTCTTTTAGGAAAGGTAAAAACCTAGGCACTTATTTCAATCATTACAAACATCATTCCCAATCTATGCTGCTACAGATTACATAAACCACTTTGCTTGTGGAAAAACTTATTGGGTGTGTGCCTTGTGGCCATTGTAACAATTGCAAACATGTTTTAAAAACAAAACAATTTTCTAGTAGTAACTGTAGTACTGTATATTATATTAATTTTTTTGCTAATTGTAATAGCGATTGGATAATTTATATGGCATGTTGCAGTTGTTATGTAGGACAATCAAGGCCATTCAAGCTACGCATCTCTGAGCATCTCAGTGATATAAAATGTAAAAAATCTAGTAATGCGCTTTATAAGCATACATTGAAACATTCCACAGCAAGGTTTCATTTTTTAGTTATAGATAAAATTCTAGGTGACCGCACAGTGAAATCGGGTTGGCAAAAGAAATTAGATATTAGAGAAAAAAAGGATAATTAAGTTGGGTTCCCTTTTTTTATCCAGGACTTAATGAACATCTTTGAATGGTCTATTATTTATTCATGAGTTCACCAATCATGTCTATTGGTTTTTGTTTCTAATTAATATTTTTGTATTAAAGGACTTTTTTTGCTTTTGTTTTATCACACTGAAGAAGGCTAAGCTAACTATGCCGAAACCGGTCTGTGAGATTGAAGTCTGACTGATGTTTAACGAATAGACTACTTTTTCACAGCCATCCAGTTGCTGGCTTTGTTTTTCCTATTCAGCTAAATAAACCACTCCTGGGCTGTTGCAATTATATCTACCACTAATGGAATAGGTAAATTTTCTTACTGTAAACCTGATTGAAGTTTTAATAAACTTGCAATAATTGCAACATCCACATTTTAACATACCCCCAGTTCTATGATTAATATGTAAGTCTCTCTTGATAAAATTTTTAAGATTAAAGCCTCTTTTATAAATTATTTTAGGTGCTTCTGGGACTTTTCTCTGATTTGGGCATCAATAAGCACAGCACAAGTTTTACATAAAATATTCGCTATTTGTTTTGTATCTAATGAAATACTGAAATGTAATGTAAAGTTATTTTTATCAGTATGAATACTGTTAGGTAGTATCAAATTCAACCAAATAACAAATCCTGTGGTAGAGTCCAGAAAGACCACTGCTTGGACAAAAAGTTGAAAAAGCAATATACATTAATCCAGTTTAAAGCTCCACAAAGCAATGTTCCAAATGCTCCAAATGTTTCCAGGTTAAGCGCTTTCATCTGCAAGGATGCAAACTTCCTCAGAACCAATATCAAGGCGCTGGAAACTCCTTTTAAAACTAATTTGGTGCCAAAAATCAAATGCACATTTAAAGTCAAATGCAACAATAAAATAGTCCTATGAAAACATGTACAAATATTACACTTTCAAAATACACAACCTACTTGTGTAGTAATTAAATTTTATGTGATTGTATGTATTTAAAATTAATAAATATACTGTATGGACTAACTGTCCTAAAAGTCAATACCCATTTTACATATGAAGCCATTCTAGTGAAAGAAATACTTAAAAAATGGATCTAGAATCTATCAAATAATTTTAAAAATAGTAAGTAATTATTTAATAATTATTTAAATAGCTGTATAATAATAAATCTATAAATAAAAAGTCAATCTATTAATAAAAATCAATCTATTAATAAAAATGGTTTGATACTAATATAATCATTTAATCCAGGACAAGTAGTGGCATCACATAACATTTGCCACTTACTTTCTAGTAAGCCCCAAAAAATTTTTCAGTTACCTCCACAAACTTTAGCTGGAGTTTCTTGAGTCAGGCTGCATAGGGCATCTGTTTGAGGCCAGTAATCCTCTTGGTGAGGTACTTTTGTGGTCTTTCCAGCTGTTGCAGGTGTCTTGTAAGGTACATCCCAAATGGGGCGTTGTATTCTATGATGGGTCTAATGAGTGATGAGTAGAGGCACAATAACCTCTTTTGTTCTAGATGCAAACCCTTTTGTGATTAGGTGGGCCACATAGAAGGATTTTCTAACCACCTTGGCAATATGATTATCAAAGGAGAGATTACTATCTACTTGGGTCCCCAGATCCCTTATTACATTTTCTGTATTTAGAGGCTACCACCTATGTGGTAGTTCATGGGTACTCTGTTTTTTCCAAAGGGGATGACAATGCGCTTTTTGGCATTTAGTTTGAGGCCATGATTTTGACACCAGGTATCCATCTCAGTGAGACCCTTCTGGAGGGTGTCTGTATCAGCCGGGGAATCAATTATGGCCCCTAGTTTGCAGTAGTCTGTGAACTTGGTCAGCCATAGTCCTCCTATGCTTGCCTGTACCTCTGAGAAGTATATACCAAACAGGAGGGGTCCTAGGACTGAGACCTGGGGGATGCCACTTGTAACCGGTTTAGAATCGGACATAGAGCCTGCAACTCTCACCATGTGGGTTCTATCCATGAGCCAGTTGGTAACCCATCTTGTGACGTAGGGATTTATTTTCAAGCTGGTGAACTCGTCTATAATACTAGAATGGGGAATGGTGTCAAAAGCCTTTGTGAGGGCTAGGTAGGCTGTGTGGACCTCCATTCCCTCGTCTAATACCTTGGTAACTGTCTCAAAGAAGTCCACCAGGTTTAGGAAGCATGATCTGCCCTTAAAGCCAAACTGGGTAGCGTCCAAGGTTTGGAGGTTCCCAATGTCTCTGTTAAGGAGTTCTATGATGATGCGCTCCATAGCCTTCCAGACCAGGCTAGTCAGGCTTATAGGGCGATAGTTCCTGGAGTCCATTGTGGCTCCACCTTTGTGGAGTGGGATAACTGTTGCTGTGCACCATTCTGTGGATATGCAGCCTGTAGAGAGGCTGAGTTTGAACAGTGTGTTTAGGTGAGGGGTTAGTTCATTTTGGAGCTCTTGCAAGACACAGCCTGGGACACTGTCCAGTCCCACTGAAGTTGTGTTTTTGACTTTGGATAGGGCTGTTTTAACCTGTGTATCAGTGATTGATGGGGCCCTACATTCTTCTGGTATGGTTATCGACCCTTTAGGGGGTGAGAGGGGGGTGAAGTTTTCACTAAACCTGTCTGCCACATTGTTGGCAATATCAGTCACTTCAGTGTATTTTGTTCCATTCTGCACCAACTCAGAGCAGATCTGAGAGTTTCCACTTAAGTTCCTGACATAGCTAAAGAATGCTTTGTGGTTATCTTTGGAGTCATTGGCAATTTTTCTTTCGAAACTAGCCTTGGATGATTTAATGAGGGATCATAGTTTCTTGCTGATACTGATCAGGGATGTTTTTCCTTCTTAGGATTTTACTCTTTCTGTACTAGTTTCCTCCTTCTGTTGTATAGCTTGTTTATGGCAGGGGTCCACCAGACTGGTTTCCTTTTCTTGGAAGAGAAATTCTTGGTTTTACTTGGGATAGCATGATCCATGCATTCCTGCAGATGCTCATAGAGTGCCTTTGTATAGGTTTCAGCAGCTTGGACAGCATTGTCCTTTAGCATAGGGGCTGTGAACCTTTCCACCTCGGTCTTAAGTAACGTGAAGTTTGTTTTTGAAAATTTTTTCACTGTGGTTTCCTTGATTGGGGTGGGGGCAGAATGTGGATATCCAGAGTGATTAGTCTATGGTCTGATCTAACCAGCAAGGGGTTGACCTCCGGTCTGGAACACCGGTTGCCCATGTTGGTAATGCCCAGGTCCAATATGTTGTTCCCTCTGGTGGGGATGTTGACTAGTTGATCTAGGGCATTTGAGTTTATAAATTCTAGGAAGCACTGGGCAAGGGAGTTAGTACTTGAGTAGTTCTCCCAGTTTATGTTTGGGTAATTGAAATCACCCAGTATTAGGGTGTTTGGTAGGATCTTCATATTTCCCAGTGTCTCCAGAAATGCAGAATGGGGGTCCTAGGTCATGGTGGGTGATCTGTAGCAAGCTACAATTTGAATTGCTGTTTTGCCCATTGTTAGTTGTACATGGATGATCTCTGATGCATTGTGCTGCTCCACTAACCTGGAGGTGTGGGTATCCTTGATGAATATGGATACACCCCCGCCTTTTGTGTTTCAGTCCTGGTTCTGTGGCCGAAAGGTATGGTATGAGTTTTAGCCTAGTAGTGCTGGGGTACTCGCAGGAGCCTTAAACCAGGTTTCTGTTACTGCACAGATGTCGATGTTCTCCATACTGAGGAGTGCCTCAAGTGTGTGCATTTTGAGGTTTAGACTTCTGGCGTTGAGTAGCATTACTCAGTTTTTTGGTTACTTGTGCTATTTATGGTGGTGGGTTTGTCTTTTGAGCCTTGCCTAAAAAAGGCACTATGGGGGCGGCAAGAGGCTTGGCCAGTGTTCGAAAGCCTAAGGGTGACAGGTGCAAGCCATCTCTTGTGAAGCAACGTGGCTTGTCGAGCATGTCATCCCAGGCGGACAGATACTGGATCCCCTTTGAATGACACCAGAAACTTAGCCAATTGTTGAAATTGATCATTTTTTCTTTATACTGTGGCATCATTCTTGGTGAGGGCAGGATGCTACTCAGGGTCAGGGTCATACCAGCCTGGGCTACATGATCAGAGAGCTCTTCCATGTCTCTTTTCATGTAGTCCAGGGAGGTATGTCTCAGGTCATTCATACCAACATGGACAATGACAGAGTCGTATTTGTACTTGTTCTGGAGTGACCTAAGTGCTTGTGTTATGTGCAGGATCCTGGCTCCCGACAGGCAGCTAACTGTAACCTTCTTCTTGTCCAGCCTAGTTAGTGGGACATCAGTGTGCCTGACTATAGTGTCACCTATTACTAGTGTGTTGGGTATGTTATTTTGCCTTAAGGGCTGTGATTGAGTGGCAAACTGATTATGTGAAGTATGTGTTTCATGGTTGGTGATGGGATGTAGAGGTTGCTTAGATGTCTGCTTTGGAGGTCTCTGTTGCTTTTGCAGATTTTTATTTAGAGCCTCTGAGTATGTTTTCATGTATTCCTGTGCGTTATTTGCCGGTGTTGGTTTATTAGGTCTATGTGAGACTGGTGGTGTGTTGCAAGTATTACCCTTCTCCTCTTGACTGTCAGTTTCAGTCTTGGGTTGAGAGAGCTTTTCCTCCAGTTTGGCTATATAATTGCATCTCTCACATATATTAGTGTTTGGTGGTAGGAGTACCACAGATATCCCAATGTGGACATCCCCTACGGTCACCTAGTGGGGGATGCTGGGTACCCACTGCAGCAGTCGCTGATAACACCCATCAGAAATGCACACACACCTGAACAACGCCATAATGAGGCACACGCACAGGCCAGGCATATAATAGAGCATGTGTTTGGGATGCTCAGGTCACAGTTCATGTCTGGACACATCCGGTGGAGCCTTGCAGTATTCACCAGCTACATGTACCCAAATTGTTATGGTATGTGCCATGCTACACAATATGATCCTGTGGAAACAGCTGCAGCAGGAACAGCATGGGGCAGGGCCACACAGCCCCCCACCAATGCCATGGCCTGTACAGGCACAGAGTGACTGAGGAACAACCTGAGCCTGCCCCAGTAGGCAGAAGGAGGCATGCCCAGTATGCCCTGGCCTTTGGCAAAGAGGCAATGCATAGCATATGCACTGACACAGTAGGGATCCAGGGAATGACACCTCTCTCTGACTCGCACAGACAGTAAAAGGGATGCCAAACATGACACTACATGTGCTCAACCATGTAAAGGGTATGTACTATGTGCATCTGACATAGGCAGCCTTCCAGCACCATCCTCAAGTCTGGCACACCCTCAAGGTAAGTCAATCAACCTACCAATTGCCAAATGGAATAGAATGTGTTGCTACCTGTAGCTACGGCATGGATGTGAGCATGCAAGGGAATTGAGTGGCTAAATGATATGGGAGCAGACAGACACTCATAGTGGCACCATGACATCTGTAACACATATTAGAGTCATCTTAGTAGCCAGTACTACACAGGGTGACAAAACCCACTGCAGGAAATGGGCTGAGCAACATGCATGTCCATAAGACCCACACATGCCAGTCAGGAAGGTTCACATACCCAACAACAGTCTCAGCCAGCAGGACAGGTGTAGACAAACACAAACTGCTGTACTATGGCCTCTGAATGAGCCCTATGGGTAACACCTCCCCCAGGCCTACACAAACAGACCACAGCAGGCCAAGCAGTGGGATGTAAGTTATGAAGGCTTGTAAGTCAGAAACTAATATGTAGGTAATTAAAGCTAAGATCTGTAGTACACTGATATGTCTCTAGCCAGCATGATAGATAAGACTACAGACTGAAATTGAGTACCTGACATACCAGTACAGTCCTAGCAAATGTGTACAAGTGTCAGGTGTGCCCCCCATCCTACGTACACTTATAGTAACAGTCAGGTGTGCCCCCCCACTCCTGTGTAGAAATGTAGAAACAGTCAGGTGCCCTCCCCCCCACTATACAGAAATGTAGCAACAGTCAATGCCAAATGACTGATGGATACCCTGCAGACACAGCATGCTACCTATCTGTGTACAACAAAGGTCAGCACTGCAGTACAAACTAGCTGGACTTGATCCAAACATGCAATACAGATGACCATACTGGGCATGCTCACACACAAACACATGAAGGCCATGTCTGCAAACACCATTGGACCAGACATATCTGGCAGTTGCAGTTCTTAGTGCAGACGCATGTCAGCATGCACCACTCCTGCCTTTCACACACAGTGGATAGGGATATAGACACATGTAAGGACAACACACTACAAGCCAAAGATAGACAGACATAGATATGTGGAAGAGGGTGACCGTGACCAGGAGCTATTTTATTTATTTTTTATTTTATTTTACATTTATTGACCAGGAGGATCCGACTGGATAAATGTCCATTTTCAGCAGAGGCCCGGGGAGAAAAGCTCCAGCGTTAGTAAAAATAAGTCATAAAAAGGTAAGCATACAACATACAGAGTTATATCACATATACAGAGACAAGGTACACATGACATTTTTAGAAAAATACAATGTTATGGCTCCACATTTTGAAGGTACTTAGGCACACAAATATATAGTATCTGTGAATGGTAGCAAGATGTAATAGATGTTACTCACTGCAGATACTAGCCACCAGTATCTGTCAGCATGACAGACTATGTGGTGCATGTGCCAGCTGTGCAACATGACTGTACAAGGAAGTAGTCATCCTTTAGCTGTATACATGTACCTGTGACATATGACCCCGTGTGTGCCCGCATGTGGCATGTCAACCCCTACATGAATATATTATGCCTCATGCACACACTGCCCTCCCCATAGCAGTATTATGACAAGCCTGCTGAGGTCATCCAATGTGAAATACACCTTTGGGAGAGCTGTAGCTCAGTAATCTCCATGGCGCATCCCATAACTGCATACTGCTGTAGTGATAAACTAGTTAGGTAGTAGTTCTAACCCCAGACTTGGCAATTGTGTGAGTGTGTGTTTGTGTGTGTGTCGGTCTCTGACTGTGTAAAGAGAAGTGCTTTTTAGGCTACTCACACTCCTTACAATTCATATACTCAATTGTGGCAAGGCTGCTGATATCACTATGGGAAAGTCATAGCCTGGTAATCTCCATAGCATGTCCTGTAACTGTGTACTGCTGTAGTGTGGTAAAGTAGTTGGGTAGGTGTTCTAACCGCAGACCTGGCAACTGTGTTTGTGTGTGAATCTGTGTGTGTGTGTGTGTCTGTGTAGAGAGAAATGCTTTTTAGGCTACTCACACTCCGTACAATTCATATATTCAACTTTGGCAAGGCTGCTGATGTCACTCACCTAGAAGTACACCTCTGGGAAAGTCATAGCCCAGTAATCTCCGTAGCACTTCCTATAACTGCATACTGCTATAGTGTGATAAAGTAATTAGGTAGGTGCTCTAACCCCAAACCTGGCAGCTATGGTTGCGTGTCTGAGTAGAGAGCAATGCTTTTTAGGCTACTCACATTCTGTACAAATCATATACTCAACTTTGGCAAAGCTGCTGATGTCACTCACCTAGAAATACACCTCTGGGAAAGTCATAACCAGTAATCTCCGTAGTGCATCCTGTAACTGTGTACTGCTATATTGTGATAACATAGATAGATGTTCTAACCCCAGACCTGAAAATTGTGTGTCTCTCTGACTGAATAGAGAGCAATGCTTTTTAGGCTACTCACACTCTCTACTATTCATATACTCAACTTTGGCAAGGCTGTTGATGTCATCCACCTAGAAATACACCTCTGGGAAGGCTGCAGCTCAGTAATCTGTAGTGCGTACTGCTGTAGTGTGAATTAAAACTGTGGTAGGGTTCAATCTCCTCCCATGGCAGTTCTGGATGTTTTGTGTATGTTCCAATGTCTGTGTATGGAGCAATGCATTATGGGCTACACACTCACAGTACATTTCAAATGCCCTGCTTTGGCAATCCTGCTGTCATTCATTGAGAAATACAACATTGTGGAAAAAGCTCTGTAGTAATCCCCGTGGTGCGACCTATAACTGCTCTATGCTGTAGTGTGATATAGGCCTTGGTCAGGGGTTCAATACCCACACATGTCAGTTGTGGATATTTTGTGTGTATCTCACTGTGTAGGGAGCAATGCATTTTAGGCTAGTCACTTGCAGTACAGTTGAAATGCCCTACTTTGATAATCCTGCTGATGTCATTCATTGTGAAATACATCTTTGGGGAAGGACATCTCTAGTAATCCCTGTGGTGTGTCCTACAACAGCTCTATGCTGTAGTGTGCTATAGACCTTGATCAGGGCTTCAATACCCACACATGTCAACTGTGGATGTTTTGTGTGTGTCCCACTGTCTGTGTAGGGAGCAATGCATTTTAGGCTGGTCACTCACAATACAGTTAAAATGCACTTTTGATAATCCTGCTGATGTCATTCATTGTCAAATACACCTTTGGGGAAAAAATACTTCAGTAATGTCCATGGCGCATACTATAACTGCATAGTGCTGTAGTGTAATAAACTAGATAGGTAGGGTTTCAACTCCCAGGCATGACAGGTGTGTGTGTGTGTTTGTATCTCGTGTCCTGTGTAGAGGTGGGTGTGAGTGTGGGCAGTGTGAAGGGGATTTTGCTTATTTCTTTTATGGTGGCCCTACTATATATCACAATGTCAACCATACAGGGATAACAGATGTACATTAGGTGAGAGGCTGGGGGTGCAAAGCCATACCCATACTTGTGACATCAAAGCCAGCCAATCACAGCTAGCAACCCCACTATTACCCAGAGCACACACTCAACCCATGTGTCATACACACACACATGCCTAGGCAACAGCCAATATGTGGGCAGTACACTGCATAATGGCCACTGACAGTAACTATGCAGTGACAGCAATGGGCTACAGAGGGCATGTCACCCTGCCCATCTGTCCAATATGCACATACATGCAGACAGTGCACCTCCACAATGTTCCCCAATCGACACCTGCTGCACCTATGGTGCCTTCACATGTGACTCACAATTGACATACCATGCCTGACAACATGCCCTGTATGAACAGATGACACTGACATCAGTGAATGCAGTTAGCATGCTATCAATATAGGTGCAGGGTAAACCTGCTGCCCATTACCAGTTCTGGTCACAGGTGGGCAAGACTGGCACATCTGATGATAATCTGTTCACAATATGGGCCAGACACCCCAGGTACAGTAGCACATGTCACTGTACATGCATGTGGGAGGTGTGCACATCCCAGACACCATCCATGTCATGGACTAAAGAACACATACATGGCAAGTAATGCACAGCATTGGCCACACACAATAGTCACCCAGGTGACTGGATGGGGGATGCAATACCCACCTGTGTGGGCAAATGCAGAAACTACAGGCCTGAGCCACTATGCAGACCATTATGTGGCTTGATGCCAAGGTATACCCACTGCCTACCCTTGTACAGCCTGCTGGCACAGTTGATCACCACACACCCATGCAGACATACACCCATGTATGTCAGAACTGGCATCCTGTGTGTTCATGTGTGTGTTGCATGATGCGTATGTCCACATCCACACTCACTACAACCCCCAGGGCATAATGAAGCATGCTGTCTGAAGTCTGACACCTCCTCATACTCTTTGCCCATAAGACATCCACATGACTCGTGTGGTGCATATGATACCTGCACATCAATGTGTTGTGGCAATCCCACTAGTGATGAGTTGCACTCCTGGCCCTGCCAAGTGTGTCAATGTGTGTGCATCCCTGTGTGAGTGTGCCTGTGTTGATGCTGGCACCTGTTCATGCAGACAGGCACATGTACGTCACCTACCATATATCTACTGTATCCATGTTGCAGATGTCACTCATCCCTGTTGCAGAGGTCGCTCACCATCACATATATGTTCTGAGTGCTCCACAGCAGGTAACCCATGTGGTGCATCCAATAACGGCAGTGAACTGTGATAGCATTACATATTTGTTGGGGGTTTGATACCCTGTGCTGGTAGGTGTGTGACACAAACATGCTTCAGTTTTACTCTTCCACCCCTCCCTGACATGTATTTGCCTCTGTCTGCCTCCCCAACCCACTCTCTGGTGGATGTGGAGCCCTACACCTGCTATGCTTAGGCAGCAGCATGTGTAATTTAAGTGATGCTCATGATCAGCTCATGGCCTCTGCACGATTTGCAGCCCTCCCCTAGCTGATTGAATGTGGAAAAGCTGAGGTAACAGTCCCATAGACAAATGCATGGAAACACACTCCATTACCTAGGAACATCATGGTGGTGTTGGCCCTTTTCAGTCACTGTGAGCAGGAACTAGATCTGCTGTTTGGCAAACAGCATCTCAGATGGATTGAGGATTTACCTCTAACATACACTGTGGAAAGGTGGCAACAAACAGGAGGGGGATGTGCCTGACCTGACTACAGACTAAGTGCTGCTATACTGCATTTGGAGTAATGTTGGTTTAACAGTGTTTGCCTGGATATGCCTGTTGTACTTGTCACAATACCTGCCATGTCAGTTCCATGTATATGTATAAAAGGAATCTCCATCCCCAGGGTCATCTGCAGACTGGGCTGTGTTGTGCCTTTGGTTTCATGTGTTAGTCATGGTGCATCTATCTGTGGAATTCAGAAGGTAGTGTGAGGATTGCAGTCTGTAGATGGTGAAGGCCGTGACAGTTACTGACTTCATATTCCTCATAGGACACATGTTGCAACAAACCCCGTTACAATGGTAAATGTATGAGGTTATCACAGCAACATGTCTATATTGGCCCTGTGTATATCAGCCACACCTCTGTCAACCTTTGTACATATGTCGTGCATGAAGTGGTGCATATGTGCTGTACACCATAAATAGTGTCATCATATCTGATAAGCCAGTGATGTATCAGATTGCTACACATGTCATGTACAGTAGGGGTTATATATCATGATATAACCTGGACATTCTGTGGATGTTTGTACAGTACTGAGGTCTGTATAGTGATGGTGAATGTCGGCAGAGTCTGTGTATTGTTAATATGTACATTAGCCTGTGTACAGACTGTGGAAGATGTCATTGTTGTAGCTCCCCTTCTATCTGATTACATGCTGCCCCACTGTATGGTACCGTTTTGCCGTACATGTTTGTAAGGTCATACACACACATGTCCCATGCCACAGACAGACATCAGACCAAACTGTGTAGCAGCCCAGTATATGTAGGGTAATTCTGTGAGTGACATATGAGGATGGTGTAGAGCAAATAGTCTATATACTGTAATAATATGCTAGCTTACCATATGTGGCTATGGCTGTGTTCACATTGGTCGTGGTTATGCACTTTCACACATGTGTATCTTACCCTGTACTGTGACATGGCTGTTGAGCCTGCTATATATGCAGGTACATGTGCATTCCCCCATACAAAATGTAGGCCAGTTTTCAGCCAGTCTGCCTGTAGCCTGCACAGTGCATTGTTACATGCCTAGCAGCCTCGTGTACTTACCCAGTGAGATGTCATGTGCTGATACTTGCCAGACGTACTGCTGCCTGGCCTCCCTTAAAAGTCATGTATGTCAGACAGAGCAGTGGGATGCTGTACAGATGTCAATATCTAGTGGATAGTAGGTGTCCATGGCACCCCCGTACCAGCAGTCATGTGTTGGGCCAAACAGGAGTGTGTGAATCCAAAACCTATGGTGGCAATGTATACCAGTTGTTGTGTTATACCCATCTACATGGCTGTCTACATCCATATTGTCAGGCCTGGTACACATGTGCACTAAGGGATTATGTGTAAACCTCTGGACTGTACAGGGTGTGTCCGTAGTTCTACATATATTGTCCAATATCTCTGCTGCACTCTACAGGGGCATTACATGCTAGCGATGGTACTTTACAATGATTCCCTTAGGATGTCTGTCAGTAGCCAATGGCACACATGTTATAAGCAGATGTCACCTTCCACACACACCATGTCTGTGAAGACAGTCCCAATGACAGTAACAATAGTCAAGTAATATACCTGCTATACATACCAGACATTCCCTTGCACTACGACTTTGGGACTATAGGGCCTGGGGGTAGGGATACACTCCAAACATATGTGCATATACTTATCCAGATAGATGTCGATAGAGAGAGAGAGATACCGATAGATGTCGATAGAGAGAGAGAGAGAGAGAGAGAGAGAGAGATACCGATAGATGTCGATAGAGAGAGAGAGAGAGAGAGATACCGATAGATGTCGATAGAGAGAGAGAGAGATACCGATAGATGTCGATAGAGAGAGAGAGAGAGAGAGAGTGATGCCGCGATAGAGAGAGAGATGCCGTGATAGAGAGAGAGAGAGAGATACCGATAGATGTCGATAGAGAGAGAGATACCGATAGATGTCGATAGAGAGAGAGAGAGAGAGAGAGAGAGAGATACCGATAGATGTCGATAGAGAGAGAGAGAGAGAGAGAGATACCGATAGATGTCGATAGAGAGAGAGAGATACCGATAGATGTCGATAGAGAGAGAGAGAGAGAGATACCGATAGATGTCGATAGAGAGAGAGAGAGATACCGATAGATGTCGATAGAGAGAGAGAGATACCGATAGATGTCGATAGAGAGAGAGAGAGATACCGATAGATGTCGATAGAGAGAGAGAGAGAGATACCGATAGATGTCGATAGAGAGAGAGAGAGAGAGAGAGAGAGAGAGAGATACCGATAGATGTCGATAGAGAGAGAGAGAGAGAGAGATACCGATAGATGTCGATAGAGAGAGAGAGATACCGATAGATGTCGATAGAGAGAGAGAGAGATACCGATAGATGTCGATAGAGAGAGAGAGAGAGATACCGATAGATGTCGATAGAGAGAGAGAGAGAGAGAGAGAGAGATACCGATAGATGTCGATAGAGAGAGAGAGATACCGATAGATGTCGATAGAGAGAGAGATACCGATAGATGTCGATAGAGAGAGAGAGAGAGATACCGATAGATGTCGATAGAGAGAGAGAGAGATACCGATAGATGTCGATAGAGAGAGAGAGATACCGATAGATGTCGATAGAGAGAGAGAGAGAGAGAGAGAGAGATACCGATAGATGTCGATAGAGAGAGAGAGAGAGATACCGATAGATGTCGATAGAGAGAGAGAGAGAGATACCGATAGATGTCGATAGAGAGAGAGAGAGATACCGATAGATGTCGATAGAGAGAGAGAGAGAGAGATACCGATAGATAGAGAGAGAGAGAGATACCGATAGATGTCGATAGAGAGAGAGAGAGATACCGATAGATGTCGATAGAGAGAGAGAGAGAGATACCGATAGATGTCGATAGAGAGAGAGAGATACCAATAGATGTCGATAGAGAGAGAGAGAGATACCGATAGATGTCGATAGAGAGAGAGAGAGAGATACCGATAGATGTCGATAGAGAGAGAGATACCGATAGATGTCGATAGAGAGAGAGAGAGATACCGATAGATGTCGATAGAGAGAGAGAGAGATACCGATAGATGTCGAGAGAGAGAGAGAGAGATGTCGATAGAGAGAGAGATACCGATAGATGTCGATAGAGAGAGAGAGATACCGATAGATGTCGATAGAGAGAGAGAGAGATACCGATAGATGTCGATAGAGAGAGAGAGATACCGATAGATGTCGATAGAGAGAGAGAGAGAGAGATACCGATAGATGTCGATAGAGAGAGAGAGATACCGATAGATGTTGATAGAGAGAGAGAGATACCGATAGATGTCGATAGAGAGAGATACCGATAGATGTCGATAGAGAGAATTGATAGATGTCGATGGATATCGATGTCAATGTCTAGATCTAGATATACAGATATTGATATCTAGATCTAGATATACAGATATTGATATCTAGATCTAGATATACAGATATCGATATCTAGATGTAGATATAGATATCGATATCTAGATGTAGATATAGATATCGATATCTAGATGTAGATATAGATATCGATATCTAGATCTACAGATATCGAGATACAGATATCGAGATACACACACATACATATATACATATACACACACACACACATACATATATACACACACACACACACACACACACACACACACACACACACACACACGTGTACTACTTCCAATTACCACTGTCATGGCAACCACCCACTATAAATCCCTACACCATGTGGGTGTGGTCCCTTAACATTCCATGTGTGATGGACATCCCAACTGTGTGTGGGCATCAGTGTTACAGATAGCAGGTAGCAATACCTCTTACAGGAGAACTTGCACACTCAGAGCAGCCACATATCCATAGAAGGATCAGGAACTACAGACAGACTGACTAGAGTTGTTTAATGCTTTGCATACTACTTGTGTTACAGGGTGTGTGCACGCACATACTAGTGTATCTTGGAATGCAGTATGTCTGCATAGCTCACTACTGTGGGCCTATGTTCTTGCTGGACAGAGGTATGCCTATCATGTGTTGTCCGTCCACCACACAGGTCCTGTCAGATATTACACTGGCAGTGTGTGTTGCATGCTATCAGTACATGGCTACATCCATTTCTGTGTTGAACCTCATTCCCTGACTAAGGGTATGTTGCAGACTATCCTGTAACACCAGCACCTTGTTCAGTGTTCCACATATATGCCGGTGTTCCAGCCTCTGTTCTCCATCTACATACCAAGCTTTGCACATATGACATGCTGTTGGAGGTTGTTCTGTAGTGGGCTGTGAGTATATCACACTGCCATTGCTGTCACTACTCCACTGCTGTTGTATCCCCCTCACATACATTGGAGTTGGGGCCATATATGTGTGGGCATCACCTACACAATACACATGTGCCCTTATGCAGTCCAGAGGCCAGTGTATGTAACAGTGGTATATGAGCCTGTATTATTGTGTAGGTGGGAAGCACCATAAATGACCTAGGCTGTTAAAAAATGTGGGGGCATCAGGGGTGAGCTACCACAAGGTATCTGGATGTACAGTACCATATACTTCACCTATACTGATGTTACTTACATGAATTGGGGTACTGCAAGCCTACTGCCTCCTGCCATACAGACTGTTCTGTTTGTTGGTGTGCTTGTGATGGTGTCAGTTATGCTTTGTTATGTACCAGTTACAACCCATTTTATCACAAAACGTCTTTACCTCCTACTGAATTTGTACAGAGTGTAGATAGAGGCTGCTGTACTATACACCTGCAGTACATACTGTTGATGGTTTGGTATCCTGTGGCCCAGTCTGTCTTCACTATTGTACAAATTGAAGGGCTTGGCCTGGACAGCAACAGTTGTGAATCTTTCCAGACTACTGTATTACTGTAACTGTTCCACAGTTACAGTACTGTTTATATGGTTCTCAGCATCTGAACAGCTATATGACATGGCATATAGAACATTAAAGGATTCCCGTTTCTGCAAACCTGTGTGTGGTGTCTTTCCTATGACCTTTCTATTGGTATATGGTGCAGGCAATGATTAACATTTGTATAGGTGGCCCATACAGTGTCCAGTTGTTCAGGTGTTAACTGTAGGCATAGTGGCTGTTCCATATTGTTTGCACTTCTACATATGTATCTTACTGTACATACATCTGCATGTGTAGTCACATGCATGCATATATATATATATATATATATATATATATATATATATATATGTATATCTGTATCAGCATATATGTGTATGTGTACCTGTATCCTGGGGACATTGACAGCTTCCACATATTACATGTCCAGTGGGAGGCAGACTGTACTTGGTAGTGTATTGCAGGGTGCACGTGTTTTGCTGTAGGGGGGATGCCTATTTGTACCAGATGTATAGTGTGCGTCTCAACCCCATTAACAGTGCATATGGACATGTGTATTTGTTAAACTGCCATTGCTATCTACAGATGTATGGCCATATATACCTATATAGATATATGTATCTGCTAACATGTATATAACTATGTCCGTATATACCTACAGAGATATATATCTGCGTACATATATATAATGTGTGGTGTATTTGTAGACATATAGATGTAGACACTTGTCAATGTAGGCATATGCATGTATATATGTGCATATATATTGATATATATGTATATAGTTTTAGAGAAAAAAAAAAAAATATATATATATATATATATATATATATATATATTTATACACACATATCTATATCTATATATATATACTGTATACATATATATATATATATATATATATATATATATATTTCAGTGACAGTTCATTTGACTGACAAGTATTATTAGCAAGAAAATGGAATATGCCCCTTCCCCACTGTAGTGTGACCCTGAGTTAGAATATGGGCTGGGGGGGGTGACAGACCCCAAGCACATGGGGCGTGGGGCACAGCCCCACTTCATTTCGTATGATATTGTTAAGTTTTGATATAATATTGCTTAGTAAAAAGTAAAGGTGGGGGGCTTCCCACACACACCAAGCGTTAGAGGGGCTGTGCCCCACACATAACTATATATTTTAACTCCAGGGTCGCACTACAGTCGGGAAGGGAGCATATTCCATTTTCTGTCAAATGAACTGTCAGTGAAATTAAGTGTCAGTGAAATGAAATTTCAGTCATTTGAGTCAGTGAATTGGAAGTTAGGTGAAATGAAGTAGACCCATATATATATATATATATATATATATATATATATATATATGTATATACACATATATTTGCACACACACATACAATTAGATGTTGGTATACATTCTCTGTACTGTTAAATGACTGGATGATATGTTTCTGAAAACATCAAATCTCTTCGTATCTGTCATGGCTTATTGGTAAATTACTTTGTCTAAGGTGTGCAGGATCCTTGGTTTGAGCCTTGCAAAAGCTGTTTATTTTGTTACTGGGCATAACACAGCCCATTGGATACACAGTGATTTAGACACTTTAAAGCAGTTGTAAGCAAGTTTGTGCAGGTTTGCGCGGAGCTAAGCAATGGCTACACAGGTTAAGCAATTCAGTGGCTGAGTACAAGAAACTGTAACCAGACTTGAGCAGTGCTTGCCTCCATGCAAGCCCACTTACAACTGCTTTAAAGCACCTTAATCACTCTGTATCCATTGGCCCTTGTTCTCCCTACAAACAAAATAAACAACCTCTGCTAGGCTCGAACCCAGGACCATGCACACCATAGCCAAAGTGATTTACCTGTAAGCCATCTCAGATATTCATAACTTTGCTGTATTCACAAACATATCATCCAGCCCAGTCATTCAACAGTACAGAGAATGTATTCCAACATGAAGATGTGTGTGTGAAAATATATTAATGTCTAAACAGATACAACATATTTGATAGATTTTATATATATATATATATATATATATATATATATATATATATATATACACACACACACACACACACACACACACACATACACACACACACACATATGTAAGCAGATATTTATATCTGCAGGTATATACGGACATACATCTGTAGATAAGGTGAGAACATAGGAACATATATGACCACATGCACCATTAATGGGATTGACAGGCACAAGCAACATACATAATGCACAAATAAGTATCCCCCACCCCAGCCAAACATCTGCCCTGCAATACACTACCGACTGTTGCAGATCCCTTAACTAGGACCGACTGTTGCAGATCCCTTAACTAGGACCTTACATGACAAGGGCACAAGATGTTAAACAGTACTCCATCCCACCTGTATGATATCAGGCTGGTATCAGTAACATATCATGCAGTACAGTCAGGCTCATAATGACTCCCATTTTGCAGTCATCTGTTGCCTTTTGTTAGCCAGATTCCAATACTGTTGGCCTGTACTTCAGAGATGCAGACGCCAAACAGTGGTCCCAGGAGTGAACCCTGAGGTACTCCACTTGTCCAGGGATGAATTTGGAGTCAGTTACACCTACAGTTTGGGTTCTGTCATTAAGTCATGTGGCAAACCATAGAGTGGCAACATACACTGTGGAAACAGGCCAACACCCTGTGGAAACAGGCCAACACACAGGAGGGGGATGTGCCTGTCTTGACTGCTGACTAAGTGCTGCTATACTGCAGTTGGGGTAATATTGGTTTAACAGGGTGTGTGTGGATATGGCTGTCCTACATGTTTTAATACTTGTCATATCAGTGCTATGATTATGAGGAATCCCCATCTGTAGGGTCATCCGCAGACTGGGCAGTGTGTGGTGCCTTCTGTTCCTTGTGTTACCCACAGAGCACCTATCTCTCGACTGCAGAAGGTAGTGAGGATTGCAGTCAGTAGATGGTAACAGCCGGGAGAGTTACTGACGTCATATCCCTCATAGGACATATGTTGCATCAAACCCTGTTATGACAGGTAATGTATAAGGTTATCACAGTGATATGTCAATATTGGCCCTGTGTTTGTGCCTCCAGCCACAACTCTGCCAACCTTTGTACATATGTCATGCAGTAGGGGGTGCATATGTTCTGTACACCATATTCATTGACAGCATATCTGATAACAAGCTAGTGAGTTATTAGACTGCTACACATGTTATGTATAGTAGGTGTTATATTTGAGGACATAGCCTGGGCATTCTGTGGTTGTGTGTACAGTACTGAGGTATGTGTAAGCCTGGTAATTGTAGACTGTGTATAGTGCATATGTACCTTGGCCTGTGTAGAGACTGTGGTAGATGTCATTGTTCTTGGTCCTGTTCTATCTGATGTTACATGATGCTCCACTGAATGTCACCCTATCAGCTTACATGTTTGTAGGGGCAGACACACACATGTCCCAAACCACAGACAGCCATCAGACCACACTGTGTAGTGGCCCAGTATATGTAGGGTTGTTGTGTGAGTGGCGCATACGAGGATGGTGTTAATCAGATAGTCCCCATACTGTAATAGTACGCTAGCTTACCATGTGTCACTGTGGCTGTGTTCACATTCACATTGGTTGTGGTTATGCACTTTCACACAGGTGTCTGTTACTCTGATGTGACATGCTTGTAGAGCCTGCTATCTATGCAGGTACATGTGTCTTCCCACATAGGAGATGTAGCCCAGTGTTCGGTCAGTCTGCCTGTAGCCTACACTGTGCTTTGTTACATGCCTAGCAGCTTACTGTACATATCCAGTGAGATGTCATGTCCAGATACATGCCAGATGTACTGCTGCCTGGCCACCATAACAGTCATGTATGTCAGACAAAGCAGTGGGATGCTGTTCAGATGTATGTCACTAACCAGTGGAGAGTATGTGGCCATAGCACCTCTGTACCAGCAGTTATGTTTCAGGACAGACAGGGATGTATGAATGCATAACCTATGGGGCAAATGTATACCAGTATGTACATGTTATACCCATCTACATGGCTGCTAACATCCACATTGACAGGCCTGGTCCACATGTCTTGCATGAAGGGGTTCTGTGTATGCCCCTGGACTGACCAGAGTGTGTCAGACTGTCCACATATATTGGCCATATAGCAGCTGTAGTCCACAGGGGCATTACTGTGCTAGCAGTGGTACTGTACTATGCTGACCTTAGGATGTCTGTAAGTAGCCAATGGTGCACATGTTAACAGATGAGGCCTCCCACACACCATTTCTGTGAAGACAATCCCTATTACAGTAGCAATAGTCTACAAGTATACCTGCACTGCATATGTGACATCCCCTTGCACTGAGAGGTTGGGACTAGTGGGGCTGAGGTAGGGCTCCACTCAATGTGCAAGACATATGGTGAACATATATGTATAAATTAGTATACATATATCCATAAGATATGTACATATAAATATCTTGCTTACTGTATGACAACAATTTTACACATGTGCCTGTATTCCAGCCTCTGTCCTCTACCTACATACTAGGCTATGCACATATGACATGCTGTCAGGGGTTATGTAGTGGGCTGTGTGTATGTCATGCTGTTATTCCTGCCACTCTACTGCTGTCATGTCCCCCACACATACTGGGGGGTTGGGGCCATATATGTGTGGGTTTCACCTACACAATACATGTGTGTCCTAATGCACTCGAGGCCAGTGTATGCAACAGTGGTATATGGCCCAGTATTAGTGAGTGTAGGGGGGTGCACCATTACAACATGTGTGGATATCTGGGATAAGCTGCCTTAAGGTATCTGGATGTACTTTACCATGCAATCCATCTTGGGTAAATGCAGGCCTACTGCCTCCTGCCATACGGGATGTTCTGTTTGTCAGTGTGATTGTGATGGTGTCAGGTATGCCTTATGTCACAGATACATCCCATGGTGTCAACTGGTGTCTGTACCCCATTGGCAATGGTGGTTTTGGCAACTGGTAGACCTAACCTATTCTCCGCAAAGGACACAAACAGTTGGTTAGATTTTCGTGTCCGAGTGGTCCTATCCAAGTAAAAACGCAGTTGCCTGTGAACATCCAACTGGTGGAAGGTATATTCTGCTCTATTAGAGAAATTTGGAAAGAAAACTGGGAGCTCCAATGATTGCTGAAAGCATAAAGGGGATGCTACCTTAGGCAAAAAGGATGGATTCAATCTAAGGGAAACTGTCTTTGTGAAAAATCAGATAAGGAGGGGAAGAACAGAGAGCCTGAAGCTCTGAAACCCGCTTAGCAGAAGTTATTGCTACTAGAAAGGCAGTTTTCCACGACAGAAATTTTATATCACAAGAGGCTGCCGGCTCAAAGGGACGGGCAGTTAAAGAGGCCAGAACCAAATTTAAGTCCCAAGGGGGCACGGGATGAGCCATAGGAGGCCTGAGGAGCCAGGCTCCCTTAAGAAAGGACTTGCAAAGTCTGTTAGCCATTAATGAAGGCTCTATAGCAACATGAAAATTAGATATAGCCGCCAGTTGAACTTTAATTGTGGAGACTGAAGAGCCTGAATGAAACAATGAAGCCAGAAATTCCAAGACCTGCGGAACCGGGGCCGTAAGAGGATCAATGCCTCGCTGCTGGGCCCAACAAACAAACCTTTTCTATTTGCTGGAATACAGCTTAACGGTGGACGGCTTGTGGGAAGAGGACAAGATGTGCATCACTTCTGAAGAAAGAGAGAGATCTCTAACTAAGGATGGAAGTGGAGTAACCAAGCAGCCAGTTGCAATGACCGGAGGGATGGATGAGAGTGTCCCGACTGATGAGACAACAGGTCCAGCACTGGGTCCAGAATCCAGGGACCCTGTACCGCATACTTCTGAAGGAATGGGAACCAAACCTGATGGGGCCAATGTGGGGCAACCAAAATCATGTGGCACCCGACATGAAGAGCCTTCTGAATCACCCTCGGGAGAAGGGAAATCGGGGGGGCAGGCATAAAGCAGACCCGGGGGCCAATTGTGGGCTAGAGCGTCCCTGGGAGACTGCCCCTGAGAGGGAGTCAGAGTGAAGAACTCTCTGCACTTCGCATTGTTGGGGCTGGCGAACAAGTCGCAACAAGGGAGACCCCATTTGGCAAAGATCTGCGCAGCCACTCTGTTGTTGAGGGACCACTCATGGGGCAACAGGAGAGTCCTGCTGAGCCTGTCTGCAATCACATTGGCTTTTCCCGGAATGTGCGTGGCTACAAAGAAACGTCGAGAGGCTATGGCCCAGCGCCATACTCTCATGGCCTCCCTGCAAAGGGGGTAGGACCTGGTTCCGCCCTGCTTGTTTATGTGCCAAACTACCGACATGTTGTCAGATAGAATCGCAATAGTACCTTGGGGGAGAGCAAGATGAAGTGCTTGTAAAACCAGAAGCACCGCTCTCATTTCCAGGATATTGATGTGAAGGTGTGCTTCACAATCCTGCCAAGTGCCTTGGACAGACCTGTCCAGATAATGACCCCCCTCCCTATCTGGGAGGCGTCCGTGGTCACTGTGGCAACAGGGGGCTGAAGGGCGAAAGGATGCCCCCGGTCCAGGTTGGACTGACATAGCCACCAATGGAGGTCCCGATGACAACTGTCCATAATCAGAACCGGGTGGGTTCAGGGGAAGTTCTTGGTACGACCATTGAACCGATAATAGCCATTGCAGCACCCGCATGTGCAGCCTGGCTAATGGTACTAAGAGGATAGTTGCAACCATCGTGCCCAATAACTTAAGAATCTGACTGGCAGGAACTCAAGATTTAACAAAATTAGAACCTGTGACTGTAGAACCCGAATTCTTTCTGTTGGCAAAAATGCCCGCATCCTTTTTGTGTCTAACTCTGCGCCTATAAAGGTGATGCGCTGAGATGGCCGCAGTACAGATTTTTTCCAATTGAAATTGATTCCCAGCGAGATACCCAAAGTTACTGTGGCCATCAGCGCTCGAATCAGTAGATGCTTGGAGGTGGCAGTGAGGAGCCAGTCATCGAGATAGGGAAACATCCTAGACTTCTCAAGTGAGCTGTCACCACTGACAGACACTTGGTAAACACCCTGGGGGCTGTGGTGAGACCAAAGGGCAGTGCACGAAACTGGAAATGACTGGTTCCTAGGCAGAAGCTTAAATGACTCCTGGACTCTTGATGCATCAAAATGTGATAGTAAGCGTCCTTGAGGTCTATGGAGCACATCCAGACATCCTTCTCCAATAACGGGAGAATGGACTGAAGGGTGACCATCCGGAACTTGGACTTCTTTACAAAATGATTTAAAGAGCTTAGGTCCAAAATGGGCCTTACGTCCCCTGTCTTTTTTGGCAACAAAAATAATCTTGAGTAAGTTCCTGATCCGATCTGGTCGGCGGGGATGGGCTGGATGACCCCTTTGCTTAGCAGCTTTGAAACTTCTATGGCTGCTAGATCCCATTGACTGGGTGGCACATCCGGGATTCTCCTTGTAGGAGGAGGGGGCTTGAAAAAGGGCATGAGGTAGCCTCCGGTTACAATGCGAAGCACCCACTGATCCTTGGTTATAGATTCCCAAGCCTGTGGGTGTTTTGCAAAACGACCCACGACTGGCTCCGGAGAAGCACAGCCGGGCCACATCCTAGGGATGTTGAGGGTAGGAGGAACCAAGAAAGGAGTCGTGGTCTCCAGAGTTACAGGGGCCTCTGCCACCTCTAGGGTGGCGTCTTCCTGAATTCCCCCCCCCCCCTGCCTCTGGAGGGGGGGAATCACTCGGTGGAGTACAGAAGAACTTTTGGGATTTCCTGAACCACATTTTTCCTCCTCTCTGGGCCTTGGGATAAGGTCGAGAGGGAGCGGAAAAACGGGCCCCAACGGCAGTCAAGGTCTTGCCCTCCTGCTCGCACTGAGTAAGTGTGTCCTTCACCTTGGGTCCAAACAGAGAAGACCCATCGAAGGGGGCATCAGCGAAGGAAGACTTAAAGGCCTCCACGAGTGGACACAAGCGTAACCAGGCTTGTCTCCTAAGAGCCACTCCTGTGCCCAGCAGCTCTACAGCCTTCGCTGCATAGGAAATGAGCCTCATGGACGAGTTAACAATAGAAGATAGGGTAGTCATCTGGGCGCCTACAGTCTGTGCTAATGCCTCAGGAAGGTTACCCGCAAGAGACTCTCCTAACTCCTTGAGGAGGTCCCTTTGGAGCCTTGTAAAATGACAGAGATAGTTCAGCAACCACAGGGTAAAGGTCGCTGAAGAAAGGGTATGCTTCCCATACCTATCCATGTTCCTAGAGTCCTTGTTAGGAGGATGAATAGACATTGAAGCCTCTGCCACATCCTGCTGAGTGGCAGATGCCACCACCATAGCATCAACTGCAATGCCCTTAGTGAGGAATTCCTTCTGGGGAGGGGCTGAAAGAAACTTATTAGGCCTGGCAGACACCGGTTCCGCTGTATCAGGATGTTCCCACACCCTCCGAGAGATTAGATCTAATAACTCGAAGGGTGGAGACACCCAGGAGGAGGAGGGCTGGGCCCCGAAGGCCTTGAGGAAGACTGACTCCTCAGCGGTAGGGGCTTTGGATTGCCAATCGCCTCTCTGTCTCAAGATCTCAAGGATATCCGAGAAGGAGACGTCATCCAAGGATGATTTAGGGGGACCCCTCCACATCATTGAGGTCAGTATCTGAAGTGACGGATTCATCTTGGGAATCAACATGCTTTCTCTTACACAGTTTCTTCCTTGGGGGTTCATCCAAAGCAGATTCAGAAGGACCCCCCGGCAGAAGGGAACCCTCTAAGGGGGTATCCTCAGGCCCCGGGGCCCCACTGTCATGGGAAAGAATGTCTCCAGAGGCACCAGTACCCAAAGCTTGGGACGGTGAGGTAGAAAACTGCTGAACCGGCAAGGTCATGGCCAGCTCACTCCTCATGGCCTCAAAAGCAGGACCTCCAGATTCTGCAGAGGGCACTTGCTTAGAGACCACGGCGGTACCGGGAATACCTGTGGCCGATGCTCCGAGGGGAATACTGGGCATCGAAGAGGCGAGCTCCACAGTGTTGCCCTCGGCCCCTGCCGAGGAAGACCCGGTACCAAACCCTGACACCGAGGACAGGGTAGGAATGAAGGTCGGAGCAGAGAAACTCCCAGGGGGTCCCTGATCCAACTGGACAATTCCGCTGCGTTCTACCTGCACAGACTCCAACAGCTCCAAGGGGGTAGGAGAAGGAATCAAATGCATGGAATGTGGAATCGGCTCCGAAGCAGAGTGGGCTGGAGCCGAGATCATTTTGGTAAAAACTGGGGACTGGAACAGCCTCTGTATAACCCTATCCAAATCCGAATCAGACAACCTAGAGGATTTGGAGGAAACAGACCGGGGCCGAGAAGACTTCTGCCTCGGCTCCGATAAAGCAGGGGATCGGCTCCGAAAGGGTTCCAGTACTATTGGACCCGAGACTGGAACAGTTTGTAACAGTGTCGGCGCCGAAGGAGGCTCCGGGGCCGAGGGGGAAGAGTCTGAGCTGCACACCTCCAATGGCTCCGAGACCAAAGGAGCCGAAGTAGGTGATTGGCCTCTCGATGCACTAACCTGCGGCTCCGACACCAATGGAGCCGAGGGAAGAAGCACAGAGGCAGACCCTTCAGCCATCGGCTCTGAAGCCATTGGAGCCGAGGAAGAAGTCGATCCATGTTTCTTAACTGTTGGGTCCGACAGACTGGTCAGAGCCGATGATCTATGCTTCTTGGATGTCGGGCCCGACGGACTGGTCGGAGCTGACGATCTCTTCTTTTTAGAAGCTGGAGATGAAGCCAACGCTTCCTCAAATGAAGGCTTAATCAGACCCCTAAGTATCAGCTTGTTTTTTTTTTTCCTGGAGAACCCTGGAAGAAAAAGCGTGACACACACTGCAAGTATCCTGTAGATGTTTAGGCCCTAAACAGTACACGCAGATAGCATGGCTGTCTGTAATAGACATTTTATAATTACATTTTGTACACTTTTTGAACCCTGATTTCTGCTCCTTAGACATTTTGAGCACAGTAGAAAAACAGGTAACAGATAGAAAACACAGGTAAACTAATATATGGGCTAAAGCCCTCTAACTTAAACGGGCTTAGCCCGAAAACTATTTCAGTCACACAGCAAGAAAAAAATAGATAACACACAATAAGGGCAAAGGCCCTCTAACTCAAACGGGCCTTGCCTAGTACACTAGAAGCGCGAAAAAAAATAAAATCTGACTTTACACAAAAACTGACCACAAACGCTCACAAAGCTGTTAAAACAGCTGTTTGTTTAAAAGCTGACAGAAACCCTAGCCAAAAAGACCAAAAGGTCAAGAAAATACACTTAGCTCCAGCCAAGTCGAGACCACGTCTGGCTTGAAAAGCGGCAAACGAGATCTGGGGAAGCAGGCGTGGTGCATTCTGGGATAAGGGGTAGCCCAGCCAATGAGAGACTTCGTTCTAGTGTATAGTGGCCGAGTCAGAGCCGACGGATCGGCTCCGAACCCATCAGTTATGAATGTAGGCGAGATAGGATCCCATTACATCCCTTAGTTTCCCATTACCCATCTCTAGGGACATGTCACAAATTAGAAATGTCATCAGGAATAACTGGGATTTATTAACTGAATCACAATTTATGTCAGCTGCTATTGGCACTGCACCTACCTTTTCATTTAAAAGAACCAAAACCATAAGAATGAGTTTAGAAAACAGAGATTTACCTTTTCTTATTAATTCTACTTCTACTTCCAACTCTCAAAATGGGATGCATTCATGTAATAAATGTGTGGCATGCCCTAACATTTTCACAGGATCTCAATATACATTCACACATTGTAATTATACTATTAAGTTTTCAAAATATTTCTTCTGCCATTCTACAGCAGTAGTATATGCAGGTATTTGTGTATCTTGTAAAGCATTTTATGTAGGTAAAACTACAAGAAAACTTTCAGATAGAATTAAGGAGCATCTAGGAGCCATCAGGGCAAAGAACTCAAATAATGCCCTTGTTAAACATAGCATTTTTTGTACTTTTTAGTAAATTTTACTTCATAGTATTAGAACAAGTTAACTGTTTTTTTTTGGAGATTGGGAATTATATTTAGAACTAAAAACTTAAATGGAAATTACTGCTTAATTCCGAGACATACCCTGGTCTGAATGAAAGTGTTAATATTAAATGCGCTTTAAAATGGAAGATTTAATTCTATTTTGACAGTTCTATTTTGACAGTTGCTTTCTTTCTACAAAAGGTGTTTGCATCCATGACCTTTGACACACTTTAGTCACCACTTGTACAGTTTTATGAATATTCAAGTCTCCTACATGCATATATAGTGCGCACACTGTACATTTGTTCAATGATTAGCTAACACAAGGGAGTGTTTATTTAATATTCATGCCCCTGTCATTCATATGTATGTTCATGGTTATTGTGTTTAGATGATTGGCACAGTTTAAATATTGTCTGGTTGTACTATTGGTTACTGTACTAATAAGTTATAAGTAGTTCATTGGTTTTTTTGTTTACATGCGACTCTAGTTACATGCAATAAGTATTGCTGACTATAGGTTATTCTGATGAAGCTCTTCCACCTGAATAAGAGCGAAATCTTAATCTATTCAGTGTCTGAGTTTAGAACACGTGATACACACACACACACACACACACACACACACACACACACACACACACACACACAGTGTTGTAACCATATAGACATTAATATATTTACTCACACACAATGTTGGAATACATTCTCTGTACTGTTGAATGACTGGGCTGGATATGTTTGTGAATACATCAAGGATATGTATATCCGAGATGGCTTAGTGGTAAATCACTTTGGCTATGGTGTGCAGGGTCCTGGGTTTGTTCCTAGCAGAAGCTGCTTATTTTTTTTGCTCGGCAGAACAAGGGCTGTTGGATAGAGTGTGATTCTGGCACTTTTGAGCAGTTGTAAGTGGGTCTGCACGGGGGTAAGCACTGACTACACAGGTTAAGCAATTTAGAAGCTTACTGGGTGTAGTACACTGTAACTGGAAATTAGCAGTGCTTACCTCCATGCAAACCCGTGCACATGGCCTTAAGCTCTCTTACTAGTGCTGACATATGCTTACTACTGCTTAACCTAACTACTGCTTTATGCATAATAGTGGTGTAACTATGTTAGAAGCGCCCTGAGGCAAACTTTTCCTAGGCGCCCCAACATCCCCCCGGGAACCCAAGCCATCGAGATGACTGAAGCCAAATGGATGGAACAAAAACAATTTTCAACAGAGGCTACCACTGCACCATCAAATATGTAAGGACTTAAACATTCAGAATCCTGAAGTCTGAAAATTCAAATGCCTGTCAATTTTAACATTTGTTAATCAGGACAGTCTGACTTGGAACAAAAAAAACTATTTTCAGCAGAGGCCCAGGAAGAAATAATGCAGACATGTCTTTGTAACATGGGAGGACAGTAAGTAATTGAATTAAACTGAAAACATCCATGCGTATCCTTTACTTAAGCCATTGTTTAAAATTATACAGGATTGTTTCTTTAGCTTGTACTCACTGTTTGCCAGGGCAAGATTTTGCTTCCCAGTTACATGGAACTGGATGAAACAAAAGTATAAGTTTATAATTGAATGTGTGAGTAAGTGCAGTGGAAAATACATTTCTGCAGAGTTCCATTAAGCTGCAGATTAATATATTTTTGACAAGTGGTAGAGATATTTATAGGAACAGCATGAGTAAGGACATTTTGCCTTCTTTCATCTTTCAAGCAGAATCATAAAATGCCAAAATAGATACATTTTCAGCTCTGCAGGTAAACTCTAAAAGAAGCTAAAGTAAAAAAAAACACACAATCCAGCACAGTCAAATCTAGAGCCAACAGATTTTTTTTTTATTTATAAAGTATAATAGGTAGAAAAACAGCAACAAGAAACTAATACCAATATACAGAACTAGCTGCAGCAGCAAAGGGTTAACCTTTGGAATAGTTGAAGTGACCTTGTTGCTAGCAGGTCCTGGTTACGTCCCCCTTGGAATGCTATACCTGAATGAGGAAATCATGAGTCTCATCTGACATTTTCTGTTGTGTAGAGACAGTGATAGTGCACTGTAGAAGAGAAGTTGGATGATGCAAGATAAGCAGCCCCCCCCAGATATATACTATGTCACCTCACCTCTGCTCTCTTGTAAATAAAATAATGCAAGGATACTGCAGTTGATGCTATCAAATGCACAAATATCATAAGAAGTCTGACACACATTCAAGGAAAATACATTTTGCCAGTGGCAGATAAATATTAACTCTGGGCTGTCTTCAAAATCATAGGCCCCTTGAACATGAAACATACACATGCTCTTTGATACACCTTCCTGACTATTACATTATATTCCTTGTACAATATAGTACAGTTGTTAGAGGACATTTGAAGTGTATTGTTTTGAACATTTTTCCAGTAAACAATGAAACAAAATGCATACACCATGCGTTGAAACATGTCATGCATGCATACTAACAGTATGCTTTGGCTATAAGTAGCAGCTCATCTTCTACTGTGATTATTAAACATTTAACTTAAGAGCTGTACCACCCAGTGTCATCTGCAAATAGCTATTCCAGAGACTAGAAGGCAATGACAATGACCCAAGGCAGATACCAATATACCCAACAAACCAGCTAAAACTGGAAATCAGATGAGCAAAATCATCACTGCAGAAAAAATATATATATTGGAACCACTAAACTGTTGATGCCTTAGCACAGTTACATCTATTACAGCCACCAACATCTTAGTTAGTTCAAATACAGAAACACACATGCTGAGTCTTGCCAGCTACTGCAGGCTTAATGCAGTCTAGGATTTTTTTTTCTTCGATTTTAACTACTACTACCTCCATCACTTTAGTTTAGCAAAAGTCTGCAAATGTCCAGTGTGCAGAGGAACCAAAACAGATTTCCCTGGGAGCCTAGACTCCAGCTCCTCAACATCACCAAAATTAATCACATTCTCAATGACCTGCTCTACTGCTTCAAGTGTTTGCATTGTGGAGAATATAGCACATAAAGCGAGAAGAACCAAATGCTTGGAGAAACTCGGGAGTAAAACAGTATTTTGTTTACATAATGTAAAGCAACTCCAAAAAAGCCAGTGTGAATATACCCACACAATTAAGAAACTATATTAAAAACTACTATAGACCAGCTAAGAAATAATTGCTTTTTAAACCAGCAAATCTTATTACCATGCTTGACGGCATGCATTTTCAAGATTCATTAACTGTATCTTTGGGTACCCGCTGACGCTGAAACAATAAACAAATAACCACAACATGTGCAAAGCGAGCAAATACAAAAACTAAAGATCAAAACGGTCACTCTCCAGGGTGCTGCAAACATGGCATTCCTCAAATGTATCATCTGAACCAGTACCATACAGTTATTCCTTGCACGTTACATCAAAAACATTTAGTCACTCTCAGACAAATCTGGGGAGGAAAGTACAATGCAGAAACAGGGATATGACATCCATCTATGTAACCACGTCCCCAGTCTCCTCGTTCTTACCTCCAGACTTGTCCCATCTGCAGCAAGTGGATGACAGACTGCCAGATCCATACAGACAACCTGCACAAGTTATAAACCATCCGTTTCGGTTCCCGCTCGCAAACTTGAAAATATGTGCTGCACTGCGCGCAATGTCAGCACGCCTGCGACTACACTTTTCTTCTTAAAGAACGCCCTAAAAAAAAACTTTTTTTAAATTAAATGATTACCTAGTCAGAGGATTCCCCTGCCCAAAGTGCCCCCTGCCTCCCTGAGGCAATTGCCTCACTTCGCCTCTCGTAGTTATGCCACTGATGCATAATGATACTGACACCTCACATGTGCATTTCCTGCAGTACTCCAGGTCATATGTGTATGGATTTCACACTGAGCTAATCAATGGAAGGCCACTGAGCAAACTCGGATCTATAATATATAACATTAAGCATCCTGTTTTTTTTACTTGTTTTTTCGAGTTATTTATAGCACTTTCTCTACTGCATACTTTTCTAGCTAGTTTCACTGTGGGTGAGGTATTAACTGGAAATTGTCCACTTTAAGCATCTGTTTGGGTTGTTAGATTCTGATAACTTGTTTGCAGTTAAAAGCTCTCTAGAGGCTCAATTATCTGTTTAAAACTTTCATTTAAAGGCTCACTGCTGCTTTTCTGCTGTGAGAAACATTTCTGTAGTTTGTTTCCCACCCTCTCTCTATTTGTATGCTGTTCTTATAGTTGGTGGCTTTGCAGTTGCCCACCCCTACTGTAAATTTGATCTGGGACACTCTTCCCAGTCTAGTGTTATTAGCTCATTCTACCTAATACAGGGAGAACATTTGAGAAGGCCAATCCACAGTTTCTGCTCCACCTTTCTCTTTCCACTTAAAAAAAAATTTCTAAGCTCGTTTCCTGCCTTTCCTGTGGGCAGTCTACTCTGGATCCAGATTTGCTGTGTCCAGGACTGTTTGTGGGCTTCTGATCCCCCAAGCCTTTTTGTGTTGAAGGGAAGCCTTCTAGCTTAATTTTGTTTTAGAACTAGCCTGATTTTTAATTTCAGCACTCAAGTCCGTTTCTTTGAGCTCAGCACTAGTTCAGAACTCGTTGTGAGCACTAAAGCTACAAATTACTACAACACTCAACTTTCCTTACTTGTCTAGAAGAAAACAGTTTCTAGTACTTAAGCACCTATCCTAGCATGTCCAAGGGTCAGCTCCTGGTGTTTTCTCCTGTCTACTTGATTAATCTGGGCATCTTGGGGCAATGCAGCAATTGCCTCATGTACACAGATAACCCTCCGCCTACCACCCAACACTACAACCTGTGAAAGATACACTTATATAGCCAAACTGGAAACAAAGTTCTCTTCACCCAAGACTGGACTAGACAGTCAGGAGGAGAAGGTAAACACTTGCACCACACTTATCATAGTCCCTCAAAATGTACACCACCAAAACACACACACATAGAAACACAAAACACACCTACATTTGCGGAGGCTCTCGGTAAAAACCTGCCCAAGCAACAGGGACCTCCAAAGCAGAAACAAGCAACCTCCACCCCCCAACACAACCCAAATGACACATAGCCCACAAACTCAGTGTGCCACTTAACCACAGCCCATAAGGCATAACAAAAGTACCCAACACTCTAGTCAATGTTCCACTCACCAGGCTAAACAAGGAGAAAGTTACGTTCAGCTGCCTGTCAGGTGCCAGGATCCACCACATAATGCATGCACTCAGGTCACTCCACAACAAGTACAAATATGACTGTCATTGTCCATGTTGGTGTGAATGACCTGAGGTGCATCAACCTGGACTACATAAAAAGGGACATGGAGGAGCTATCCGATCTTGTAGCCCAGGAAGGTATGACCCTAGCCCTGAGTAGCATCCTGCCATCACCCAGAATGATACCTCAGTACAAGGACAAAATGATGGACTTCAACAATTGGCTAAGCTTCTGGTGTCAATCTAAGGGGATCCAGTATCTGTCTGCCTGGAATAACATGATCGACAAACCACGATACTTTGCCAGAGATGGCCTGCACATGTCGCCCCTGGGATTCCGGATACTGGCTAAGGCTCTAGCCACCCCTATAGTGCCTTTTTTAGGCAAGGTTCAAATGACAAATTCACCACCGTAACACGTACACACAAGCAGAATCTGAGGGTATTGCTATTCAATGCTAGAAGTCTAAACCTCAAAATGCACTCACCCGAGACACTCCTTAAAATGGAGAACAGACGTCTGGTTCAGTGACAGAGACCTTGTTCAAGGCTCCAGAGAGTACCCCTGCATTACCAGGCTATAATTCATACCACACCTTTCAGCCACCTAACCTGGACCGAAACACTAAAGGCAATGACGTGTCCATATTCATTAAGGATATCCACACCTCTAGGCTAGTTGCTCAGCAGAATGCATCCGAGATTATCTAAGTGCAACAAACCCTGGGCAAGACCACAATCCAAATTGTAGCTTGCTACAGATCCCCCACCATGCCCCAGGATTCCCACTCCTCATTTCTTGATATACTGGAAAATATTAGGGTACAACCTAACACCCCAAGAATGGGCAATTTCAACTACCCCACCATTAACTGGGAAAACTATTCATGTATCTGGTTATTACCAACATGGGCAACTGGGGCTCCACACCAGAGGTCAATTCCTCGTTGGTCAGATCCGACCACAAGCTAATCACCCTAGATATCCACATCCCTCCCCCACCCACCATTAGGGAAACCACCTTAAAAAATATCTCCAAAGCCAACTTCACACTTAAGACAGAAGTGGCAAACTTCACAACACCCATGCTGATGGACAATGGAGGTATGACTGCTGAATCCTACACAAATGCACTTTATTAACACTTACACGAGTGCATGGATCATGCAATCCCCAACAGAACCAAGATGCTATCCTCCAAAAAAGGAAGCCAATCGGGTGGTCCCCTGCCATAATCAATCTATACAAAAGAAAGAAACTATTGCAAAAAAGAGTAAAATCCCATGATTAAAGGAACTCCCTGGTCAGCCTCAGTAAGAAGCTGAGATCCCTCAAAATCATCCAAAGCTAGTTATGAAAACAAAATCGCCACTGACTCTAAAGAGAACCACAAAGCATTCTATAGCTATGTCAAGAATCTCAATGGCAACAATCTGCTCTGAGTTACAGCACAATGGCACTAAATATACAGAACTGGTATTGCCAACATCCTGGCAGATAGGTTCAGTGCTAACTTTACCCCACCATCCCCTGAAGGGTCCATCTCTATACTGGAAGAATTCAAAGTTCCTGTAATTACGGCTGCACAGGTAAAAAAAACTCTCCAAAGCCAAGAACACAGCATCCATAGGACCTGACAACATCCCAGGCTGTGTTCTACATGAACTACAGAACAAACTGACACCCCACCTAAGTACCATGTTCAATCATAGCCTCACCTCAGGCTATGTGCCCACTGAATGGCACACAGCAACAGCTATCCCACTGCACAAAGGAGGACCCACCATGGTCCCTGGAAACTACTGCCCCATTAGCCTGACAAGCCTGGTCTGCAAGGCTATGGAACATATCATGGAACTTATAAACAATGACATTGGTAATCTCCAAACTCAGGACCCCACCCAGTTTGGGTTTGTAAAAGGCAGATCACATCTCCTAAACCTGATGGACTTCTTTGAAGTGGTCACCAAAGGCATATATGAGGATAAGGTGGTTCACACAGTCTATAGATCTCACCAAGGCTTTCGACATTGTCCCCCACTCTGGAATTATAGATAAACTCACTAAACTAAGTATAAATCCCTATGTCACAAGATGGGTTGCCAACTGGCTCACTGACAGAACCCACACTGTGAAAGTAGCAGACTCAAAATCCAACTTCAGACCAGTAACAAGTGGAGTACCACAGGGTTCAGTCCTGGGTCCTCTCCTGTTTGGTATCTACTTCTCTGAAGTACAAGCTAACAGAAAAGGTCTTTGGCTAATGAAGTTTGCAGATAACTGCAAACTAGGAGCCATAATCAATACTCCAAAAGATGTGGGCATCCTACAAAAGGGCCTCGCTGAGACAGATGTCTGGTGTCACATCCATGGCCTCAAGCTCAATGCCAAAAAGTTCATCGTCATCCCTTTTGGTAAAAACTCTGTACCCATGAACTACCACATAGGCAGTAGTCTACTTAACACCAAAAGTGTGACGAGACCTTGAGACACAGGTGGACTGTAGTCTCTCCTGTGATAATCACATCACCACAGTAGTCAGGAAATCCTTCTATGTGGCACACCTCATCACAAAATGTTTCTCATCCAGGAAAAAAAGAGGTCATTGTTCCCCTCTACTCGTCACTCAGACCCATTATAGAGTACAACACCCCTTTTGGTATGTTCCTTACAAGACATATACAACTGGAAAGGCCACAGAACTACCTCACAAAGAGGATTACTGGCCTCAAACATATGCCCTATGCAGACAGTCTAAAAAACTGCAGCTTTACTCCCATCACATATCGCCTAATCAGAGGCGATCTCTGCCTAACACACAAAGCTATGTCAAGCCCAGAGCTTTTGGACATGCTCCACTTAAAGAAATCCCAATCGCTCCAAGCTACATGCTGTAGGGACCTAAACTTTGCCACCACAATAAACAGAACATGCTGGAGGGATAGATAAACAGAACATGCTGGAGGGATAGATTCCTGTCCCAGAGACTTCCCATACTCTGGAACAAACTACCTATCTATATAAAAAAAGCTTCTCATTAGCACTCAAGAAAAATCTTGATGATTGGATGAGGGCGATGAAATTCCCCCCTGGGGACCACTTCTGAGGCTCTGCTCTTCGGTGGCACAGGAAAATAACTTTCTTGGGTGGCGAAAGCCAGGGTACCTTTTGGCTAGGCTTATATAGGCTCTAGGGCCAATAGTCTAGTACCTACCTATGAACCTATATACATGTTCTTTCATATGTTCTTTCATGGCAGCAGTACTCCAGTATATATATATATATATATATATATATATATATATATATATATATATATATATATATATATATATATATATATATATATATATATAGGTTATGCAACATACATATTACATGGGAAATAGTTACCTTCCTGTCCCATCCCCTTTCTCGCATACATCCATGGCGCGGTCCCATTAGAACAGGTCCATCCAACTGCAGCATGCCTTGGCCCATAATGTCTTACCCATCATTCCCTCCACCCCCTCCCTCCTCCACATCAATCATCCTTCCTACAGGTTCCATCCAAATCTCACCACATCACTGCACATTGCCCAATCTCCACTTCTTGGGACCCATCATGTAGGTTGTCTTACCCCATGGATTTTCAGGGTTCCCACACATTCAGTCCGGGAACATACGTATCCTTCTTTGCTTACCTGTGAGGCATGGTATGTTACCTCGAGGGCTCTTTTTAGCAGAATTTTTGGGGTCGTCCCGCTAGGGGTGAACATGCGTTTAAGATTAGACTTTGCAGGTTGACACTTTCTCCCACTGGTAGTATCCTGCCAGTAGTCTGGGTAGCAGTGCTGTGCAACACTTAGGGTGCTTAATATTCGCTTTGCATGATATTTGCCTTTTGGCATTGATGTCTTCATTACATGTTGTGCGTCTTGTATCCTTGATTCATGCGTACGTACGCTGTATGGGGTCCTGGGAACTTCAACTCTTTATTGCAATAACACCTCACATCTGGCCTTACTGCAGTACTCCAATTCACATATTGTTCTGTGCCAGGTTATACAACATCACACTGTACATAGGTTCATTTCACATGTTCAGTTTGATTTTCCTATGGTGAGGATTTGTTTGACACTTCACACTTATGCATTGCTATGATGACTTAGTGGTTAACTACTGTGACTGTAGTATAGAAGGTCCTGGGTTCGAGCCTTGCAGAGGCCATTTATTTTGTTGCTGAGCAGTACATGCGCTGTTGGGTACAGAGTGATTAAGGCACTTTAAAGCAGTTGTAAGTTAGCTTCTACATTGCTTAATCTGCGTGGGCAATGCTTACCCCCACGCAAACACACTTAAACACTTACTAGTGCTTATATATGTGTATTACTGCTTATTTGTGGTTAAACCTGCTTACTAGTGCCTTATTCATTATGACACTGACACTTCACCTGTGCATTTAATGCAGTACTCCAGGTCACATTTAAATTTTATTATGTAGGTTATACAGCGAAAAGATGTAAAAATATGTTCATATACAAATTTCACATGGAAAATGATATATGCTTTAGTGGGACTTGAACCAGGAATGCCTGTTAATTAGGCAGATACTTTAACCACTACACTATTGCTGTGTTGCTACATTTGCATATATATTCCTTGTTATCCTCTTCAGCCTTTTCAGCTGCTTTACCCGAAGCTAAGTGATGGGCAAACCCACGCACCTACGGTTAGCTGTACTCGGGGTTTTTAAAAAAAATTACTACTAGGGTCTCTTCGTTTTATTTAAGTTTACTGTTGCTGTTGAACACAAGGGAACTGTTGGTGGGGATATGTGGACACTTATGAGCGGTCTCGCTCTATTTACACATTCTTCTGTTCTACTTTGCAGGGGCGTGTTTATTCTGAGATCTCTACTCTCAGACATGCCCCCTGCACTCATCCACACTCCGTGTAGCATTAGGAGTTCAGGCAAGGCGCCTTCATTAATATGCATGGCACGCTGCTGGCCTCCTCTTAAACTGCTGCTTCCGTGCAGGACTAGATTAGTCCTGCACGGAAGATTAGTAAATCCAGGGGAGGGTTAATCAATGTTACACTGCAAGAATATGTCACAAACCTACATACTTGAGCTGTTTTTTTACATTTTGAAAGTACTCTTCCATACTACCAAAAGCGGTGTGTTGTAAAGGGACAACTTGTACAGGCAGCCTGTATGACCACAATAGAATAAGATTTTTTAGATGAATGTCTTTTGCTTAAAGAAATGTTCCTAGCTGGTGGATTCCCATTAAAATTAATTGATGAATTGATATCTGAGGTTACCCTCAAGCATATATCAGGTTGGTTTAGACCTATATTGTGCAGTCTTACACAAGCAGAAGGGCTAGACAATTTAATACTACCTAACAGTATTCAAACTGATAAAAATGTTTACATTACGTTTCAGTACTTCATTTTCACTTGATGCAAAACAAATAGTGAATATTTTATGTAAATATTCTGCTGTGCTTATTGATGATGCCCAAATTAGAGACAAAGTCCCAGAAGCACCTGAAATAATTTAAAAAAGAAGCTTTAATCTTAAAAATTTTATCGAGAGAGACTTGCATAGTAATCATTGAACTGGGGGTATGTTAAAATGTGGATGTTGCAATTATTGCAAGTTTATTAAAACTTCAATCACGTTTACAATAAGAAATTTTACCTATTCCATTAGTGGTAGATATAATTGCGACAGCCCAGGAGTGGTTTATTTAGCTGAGTGCCAAAGCTGTCCACGGTTTTATATAGGAAAAACCGAAAGACAACTGAAGCAATGAATTTATAAACATTAGTACAGCATACATAAGCAAGATTGTAATAATGCACTAGTAAAGCATGTAGTTGAATTTCCTGGGCATTCCTTCTTATTTCTTGTGATAGAGCAGGTTAAAGTAAGTATTAGAGGTGGGCCATTGCAATTATTATTGGAGCAAAGAGAATTATGGTGGCAAGCCCTAACCAACACTTATATGTACCTAGGTTTAAATGAGTCATGGTCCTTAAAATGCTTAAGATTAAAATCTTTAGAAAGACGTTAACTTGTTAAGAACTCACCCAGGATTCATGAAGCTTGCACCAGGTGCAGGCGTAGCGTCAGCATTCCAACACCAAATATGTCCAGCGAGCAATCCAGGTATGAGCTGTTCCTACGTGTACTACCTGCGTACGCTATGCCCGCAAGGTATGTAGCAATCCAGGAAGTGGTGCAGGCGTAGTGTAAGCATGCAGAAATGTAAACCGTAAAACGGTTTACATTTTTGCAAACATAAAATCGGAGCCATGACAGCCAACCAAACACATGTATTATATTGTCAATATATGCCAATGGCTAAATATGTAGCCATTGGCATAAAAAAATGTACAAAATATAAAATTAACATTTAATATTTATATTCGCACCATTGCGAAGTGGAAGTGCAGGGCAGCAGCGCACAAATGGTATCACAAGGAAAATAGAAAAATATAGAATAAAACTGCAATGCAACACATCATGATTTCCCCATAATAGTGAATGGCAGGCATGCTACACCACACCATGGCGCAAGGGTTGCTAAGGGGCTGTGACAGTGTTATGCATGGTAGCTAGGAATTAGTAGGCAATGCCATGCAAATGAGAGGAGTAATAGTGAATCACAGATTCCCCTCTGGTGTAAGGATGCACCTCACAGCGTAGCGTTATAACACTGAGGTGTGCCCTTGAGATAAAGATGACATCTAGAGAGGGGTGTGTCACCTTTGCTGTAAGCACATTGGAGCATTGCTAATCCGGTTTGCCCGTAGTTAAGCAAAGCTGTAGGATAGGGGTGTGTTGAACTGGCTATAGCTTTGCTTAGCTGAGAGTACACAAGGTAACTGAGTATGCATGTGAACGGACATGAAAAACGCACTTAAACCCGGTAAACAGGTTTGTGCGGCGCACCGGAGCTGAAACAGGAAGGATATAGGAAAGAAATAAGGAAATGCTGCAGCAGAGAAATTAGTACAAATCACTAATTAACACCCAAGAACCTACAGTGGGCCATTGACAACAGCTAACAAGGCTGCAAGCAGCTACCTGCAGAACAGGAAAGGGGAGGGGCTATACTGCAAAGAAAACAATAAAGTGTCACAGCAGAACAAAGCGGATTTGCAGTATATCAGCTACAAGGCACATTTTGCAACTCATGACTGGGTAGGGAAAGTACAAAAAAAAAAGACAGCAGGTGGATGCATGCCTGATAATGGGAGGGCATCCAGGTTTAAAAGTGAATTAAAGGGCAACAGATTAATCAAGGCAGGCAAGCATAACTCCACACTAAAGGCCCCATACTTGCAGTACTCACTGTAAAACCCATAAAGATACCCTGCAGCTGGAATTGCTGATACACACCCAATGACATCAGCAGCACCCATAGCAAAATAGTATAAAGTGTGAAAGCACCTCACACACACTTGTGTCTTCCCATACACTGCACCATTGGTGTATACAGGCAGGGAACTCTTAGTATGTACATGTTAGGAGCTGTCGTAGCTTTGATCCACCAGCATGTGTTGGATGCTGAAGGTGGTGTGGAGGAGGATGCACACAACCACCTCAAGCACCAGAGGAGGAGAAGAGTGTTCAGACCCAGGGTAACCTACCAGGGGCTACATGATCTGGAGATAGTAGAGCATTACAGGGTGGACAGGGACACTCTACAGCAGCTTGTGGAGCTGTGCCGGCCACACCTCAGATCCAGAACAAACAGAAGGGAACCCATCCCAGTGGATATGAAGGTATGCGTACGCCTGAGAATACTAGCTACAGGTACCTTTCAAAGGCCAACTAGGGATATCATGGGGATCTCACAGGCATCAGCATCCAGGGTACTTCACCAGTTCCTGGATGCCATGTTACCACATTCCAATGAGCACATATACTTCCCTCCAATGCAGGAGGAGTTGGCCAGCAATATGCATCTCTTCCACCGTGTGGCAGAATACCCAGAGGTACTGGGTGCAATAGACTGCACGCACATACACATAAGTCACCACTGGGTGATCAGGGTAGGCGCTACATAAACCACAAGGGATACCCCTCCATCAACTGCCAGGTCATGTGCAATGCCCAGGGCATTATCATGGATGTGTGTGCTGGCAGCCCTGGAAGCTATCACGATTCCCACATCTGGCATGCCTCACAGCTGTATCAGGACATTCCATATGGCCACCTGGTGGGGGATGCTGGCCATGGACTGGAATTGTCAATAACTCCCATCAGAAATGCACGCACACCCATGCAGGAACGCCATGAGGCACACACACAAACCAGAATCAGAGCATGTGTTTGGAATGCTTAAATCACAGTTCCGTTGCTTGGACATATCTGGTGGAGCCTTGCAGTACTCTCTAGGCACGTGTGCCCACATCTTCATAGTATGTGCCATGCTACACAATATGATTCTGTGGAAACAACTGCAGCAGGGACAGAATGGTGAAGGCCCTTACAGTCCACCACCATTGCCAAGGGCCCCACAGGCACAGAGGTACTCAGACCATAAACACCCTGAGCCAGCCCCAGTAGACAGTGGCATGCCCAGTATGCCCATGCCTTGGCAAGGAGGGAACATATAGCACACACACTGACAGTGTAGGCACTTAGGAACTGACACCTTCCTCCACCTGCACACACAGTAAAAATGGATGGTACACACATAAGACTACCTGTAAATTGTCATGTATAGGCAGTCTACTGTGTGCATCCAACATAGGCAGCCCTCAACTATTGCACACACAACTGCTATTGGCACAAGGTAAGTCAACACCTGAACAGTAAATGAAGCTATCAGCATGTATGGACACTGCATGTATAGGTTCATAGGTAGGTACTTGGCTAACTGCCTGAGGGCATTCATAAGCTTAGCCAATATGTCAGCTTTTGCCACCCCATTGATTCATTAACTGTCCCTCTGTGGAGCAGAGCCAATGGTGGGATCCCTGGGGTGTATCTATTGTTCCCCATCCACTCTTCAAGGTTTCTCTTGAAGAGTGTTCATGAGGGGCTCTGTATAATGTAATTAGGGATGTTGTTCCAAAATATGGGGAGTTTGTGTCAGGAATCTGTCCCTCCAGCATCTTCCAGTTATTGTTGTGGCAAGGTTCAGCTCACTACTGTGTGTGGCTCACTGTGATATGGATTCCCATAGGTGGAGCATATCCATTAAGCCTGAGTTTGACATGGCTTTGTTGGCCAGCAGAGATCATCTCTGAGTAAACAAGATGCCACTGAGTAAAGAAGGAGTTTATTCAGTCTGGCTGCATAGGACATATGTTTGAGACCAGTAATCCTCTTGGTGAGGTACATTCATGGACCTTCCAGCTGTTGGATGCATCTTCTGAGGTACATCCCAAATGGGTTATTATATTCCATGATGGGACTGATGAGTGATGAGTAAAGGGGCACTATAACCTCAGTATGTCTAGATGCGAACCCTTTAGTAATCAGATGGCCTACATAGGATATCCTAACTACTTTGGAGATATGATTGTCAAAGGAGAGATCACTATCTACCTTAGTCCCCAGATACACTATTACCTCGTCTGTATTAAAGTGGCTCCCACTTGTGTTAATATGTGGGTGCTTAATATTCCACAATGGAATGACCATGCAGTTTGTGGCACTTAGCTGGAGGCCATGACTTTGACACCCTGTGTTAGTCTCTGTGAGGTCCCTTGAAGGATGTCTGTGTCAGCTGGACTGTCAAGTATGACTCCGTTTGCAGTCATTGCCAAACATGGTCTGCTGTAGTCCACCTGTGTTTGCCTGTACCTCTGAGAAGTATATGCCAAACAGTAGGGGTCCCAGGACTGAGCCCTGTGGAACACCAGTCGTGACTGGTTAAGAGTTGGACCTGGAGACCGCTAGTCGTACCATGTGGGTTCTGTGTAAGCCCGTTGGCAACCCATCCTGTGATCTATGGGTGTATGTACTGGCTGGTGAGTTTAATACCAGAGTGGGGAATGGTGTTAAAAGCCTTGGCAAGGTCCAGGTAATATGTGTGAATCACCTTTCCCCTCATCTAACATCTTGGTGACTATCTGTAAAACATAAAACAGGTTCAGTAGGCATGAACTGCACTCAGCCAAGCTGACCTGTGTTGGGTCAAGTGTTTAGAGGTTACCAATGTGTTTGTTAATGAGTGCCATGAGGATGCACACCATAGCTTTGCAGACCATGCTAGTCAGGCTTATGGTGTGGTAGTTCATAGGTTCATACTAGGCTATCTGCCCTAGGGCATTTATAAGCCTAGCCAGAGTGTGTTTGGCTTTCACCACCCATTTTAAATTAATTTTGCTATGCCCTTTTTCGAGGTTAGTATACTGTGCCTCTAACAGGGACACAGAAGTGATATCCGGGGTAAACTTACGATCTCCCATCCACTCAAGATTCCTCTTGGAGAGTCAATGAGGGACTCTGCCTAACCTGGACTGGGATTTTATTCCAGAGTGAAGGGAGCCTCTGGGTTATGAATCTGTCCCTCCAGCATGTCCTATTTATTTCAGTGCTGAGGTTCAAGTCTCACGAGTGCATAGCTCGATGGGATTTGGATTTTCTGAGGTGCAGCATGTCCATTAATTCCGGGTTGGACATGGCTTTATACATCAGGCACAGATTGCCTCTGAGCAGGCGGTATGCCACTGAGTAGAGCTGGAGTTTCTTTAACCAGGCAGCATATGGCATCTGTTTGAGCCCTTTGATCCTCTTGGTGAGGTACTTTTGGGGTATTTCCAGTTGCTGCAGGTGTCTGGTAAGGTACATTCCAAAAGGGGCATTGTACTCAATTATGGGCCTGATGAGGGATGAGTAAAGAGGCACAATGACCTCCCCTGATCTAGATGAGAATCCCTTCATGATTAGGTGGGCTATATAAAATGTTTTTCTAACCACTTTGGCCATGTGGTTGTCAAATGAGAGATTGCTATCAACTTGGGTCCCCAGGTCCCTAATTACTTCTTCCCTACTTAATGGATTACCACCAATGTGGCAATTTGTGGGCACTGTTTTTGCCAAAGGGGATGACTATATACTTTTTGGCATTTAGCTTGAGGCCATGGCTCTGGCACCAGTTGTCTGTTTCTATGAGGCCCTTTTGGAGGATGCTTGTGTTGGCTGGAGAGTCGATTATGGCCCCCAGTTTGCAGTCATCTGCGAACTTGGTCAGCCACAGTCCTTCCATGTTGGCCTGTACCTCCGAGAAATATATACCGAACAAGAGAGGTCCCAGGACTGAGCCTTGTGGGACACCACTTATAACTGGTTTGGAATCTGACATGGCTCCAGCAATTCTAACCATGTGGGTTCTGTCTGAGCCAGTTTGCAACCCATCTAGTGACAGAAGGGTTTATATTTAAGCTGGTGAGCTTATCTATAATGCCAGAGTGGGGTATTGTATCGAAGGCTTTTGCGAGGTCCAGGTAGGCTGTGTGGACCACCTTCCCCTCATCAATGGCCTTCTTGGTGACTGTTTCAAAGAAATCGACCAGGTTTCAGAGGCAGGATCTGCCCTTAAAGCCGAACTGGGTAGGATCCAGTGTCTGTAGGTCCCCCAATATCTTTATTTATGGGGTCCATGATGATCCTTTCATAGCTTTGCAGACCAAGCTAGTCAGGCTTATGGGGTGATAGTTTCCAGGATCTGTTGAGACACCACCTTTGTGGAGAGGGACCACTGTTGCTGTACGCCACTCTGGGTATATTATCCTGTAGTAAGGCTGAGATTGAACAGTAGTTTTATGTTTGAGTTTAGCTCTTCTTGGAGTTCATGTAGGACGCAGCCCAGGACACCGTCTGGTCCCACTGAAGCTGTGTTTTTTGCTTTGGAGAGGGCGGCTCTTACCTGAGCATCTGAGATGTCAGGGGGGCAGCACACTGATGGGATAGATATTTGCCCTTTTGGTGGGGAGGGGGGGGGAGTTTGTGCTGAACCTGTCAGCTAGGATGTTGGCAATGTCTGTGGGTTCGGTGTATTTTGTCATTTTGGACTAATTCTGAGCATATCTGGGAATTCCCACCCAGGTTCCTGACATAACTAAAGAAAGCCTTGCAATTATCCTTAGTGTCCTGTGCAATTTTTCTCTCTAAGCTGGCCTTAGATGATTTTGAGTGCCCGTAGTTTTTTGCTAATACTGATTAGAGATGCCTTCCCTTTTTGGGATTTTGCTCTATCATGTAGTAGCCTCCTCCTTCTATTGTATAGCTTGTTTATAGCTGGGGTCCACCAGACAGGATGTCTGCCTTTGGAGGATTGGGTCTTGGTTTTATTTGGGATTGCATGATCCATGCATTCCTGAAGGTGTTCATAGAATGCATTTATAAAGGATTCTGCGGTCTGGGCCATATTTTCCACAGGCCCGGGGGCTTTGAAGGATTCCACCTCAGTTTTGAGGAGTGAAATTTGCTTTAGAGAAGTTTTTCACTGTGGTTTTCTGGGCAGGGGGTGCGGTCGGGATGTGAATATCCAGTGAGATTAGTTTATGGTCTGATCTTACCAGTGAGGGATACACTTCTGGTCTGGAGCATAGAGTCCCCATGTTGTGATGATCAGGTCCAGTATGTTTTCCCCTCGTGGGAGTGGTAACAAGTTGTTCCATAGCATTTGAGTTTATAAATTCTAGGAACCTTTGGGCTAGGGTGTTGGAGCTAGAGTAATGCTCCCAGTCTATGTTTGGGTAGTTGAAGTGGCCCAATATAATGGTGTTTGGAGAGACCTTCATCTTTTCCAGTGTTCTCAGGAAGGCCGAGTGGGGTTCCTTGGTTTGGGAGGGTGGTCTGTAGCAGGCTATAAACTGGAAGGCAGTTTTACCCACTGTTAGTTGCACATGGATAGTCTCTGATGCGTTGTGCTGTGCCACCAACCTGGAGGTGTGGGTATCTGATTAATATTGATACTCCCCCCTCCTTTTGTGGTTCAGTCCAAGTTTTGGGGCCGAAAAGCATGGTATGAGTTATAACCTGGTAGTGCTGGGGTGCTCTTGGGAGCCTTGAACCAGGTTTCTGTTACTGCACAGATATTGATGTTCTCCATGCTAAGGAGAGTTTTGAGTGTGTGCATCTTGAGGTTTAGACTTCTGGTGTTGAGTAGCATTACTCAGTTTCTTATCCCTTGTGATACCTATGGAGGTGGGTTTGTGTTTTGAGCCTTGCCTAAAAAAGGCACTATGGTCAGTTGTGTTTCCACCTTGGTGGAGTGGAATAACCATTGTCACACGCCATTGTATGGGCATGTAGCCTGTGGAGAGGCTAAGGTTGAAAAGCTTAATTAGGTGGGGGCAGTCAGTTTGTCTTGTAGCATTTTCAAGATGCAGTCTGGGACACCATCTGCCTCCACTGACGCTGTGTATTGCTGTTAGAGAGGGCCATTTCCACCTGTGTGTCTCTGATGTCTGGGATACTGTACTTTTTGGGTATTGTTGTGGGCTCTTTAGGTTGTGAAGTTTGCTGTGAATGTATCTGCAAGGATGTTGGCGATATCAGTAGGGTCAGTATATTATGTGCTCTATTGCACCGGCACAGTGCAGATCTGTGTATTACCACTTAGATCCTTGATATAGACAAAGAAGGCTTTGTGGTTATCTTTTGAATCCTTGCCTATTTTCCTGTTGATGTTAGCCTTGGATGATTTCATGAGGGACCTACGTTTCTTACTAATACTGGTCACAGATGTCTGTCCTTCTTGGGATTTGCTGTTTTTCTGGACTACTGCCCTACTTCTGTTGTATAGCCTGTTTATTGCAGGGGTCAACCAGACTGGTGTCCTTGTCTATGAGGAGTGAGTCTTGGTTTACCAGTAATGGCACGATCCATACATCCTTTTAGGTGCTTACAGAGTGCATTTGTAAATCTGTCTGTATCTTGAGCAGTGTTTTCCCTTAGCATGGGGGCTGCAAAACCCCCCACCCCTGTCTTTAGTAGTGTGAATTTATCTGTAGGAAAGGTATACACTGGTTTTCATGGGTGGGGGAGATGGTTGGGTGTGGAAACAGTGAATAGTTCATGGTCAGATCTAACCAGTGACCAGTTTACCTCTGCTGTGGTGCACCTGTTGCCCATATATGTATGCATGTTAGTGATGTCTGTATAGAGAGAGAGAGAGAGAGAGAGAGAGAGAGAGAGAGATAGAGAGAGAGAGAGATATATAGAGAGAGAGAGATAGAGAGAGAGAGAGAGAGAGAGATAGAGAGAGAGAGAGAGAGAGAGAGAGAGAGAGAGAGAGAGATAGAGATAGAGATAGAGATGTATATAAACAAACATCTAGGAACACACTTCGTGACACAGAAGCAATCCAAAGGGCTTGAAGAGCACATAAAAGACATGCAGCTCTGGTATTATAACTATTAACCTAATTCACCATAGAAGGGATGGTTGTTGCATATGTGGAGATTGTGGTCGGGGAGGAATGATGGGTAATGAAATCATGCATGAAGGAGAGCCTGGGTTGGATGTTCAATAAGTGAACTGGAGTTAAAAAAAAAAA
>NC_056741.1:1516195720-1516218220 GCF_019279795.1 Protopterus annectens
TGGTAACCAAAATGAATGAACAAACAAACATATAAACAAACACATTTAGTCACTCCACTGGAAAGGTACAATAAGTTAGTCAGTCCACTGGAATGGCTCTTCCAAAATCCATCAAGACTGAAGTATCATGGACTTTGGTATTAAGAGGGCTTAGTATTCTCCTTATCTCCATGCTGTATGCCCAGATACTGTGGCTAAGATCAAATCTTGACAGATTTAGTTCAGACATGGAATGTAGTATCTGTCCTACTCCTATACACCATAAAAACTAAGGAAATTCACCTGACAGTGTACTGAGGCTCCGTCTCCAACATTTTATTAAAAATAACCGTCCACTTAAGGAAGTCAGTGCCGCCAAACTATCTGCATTAAAAACTGAACTAGAAAAAAATATTACAACCACGTAGCCATTGGTCTGACATCAAGCATCACCTTCCCCCTAATAATTCAAAGCAGCTCACTTTGTTTTTTGTAATCTGGTCCACAATTAAATGGTGCACTCCATCCTGTGGCCTAATGTCAGAAATGCCACACCTAACCCACACCTTCCAAGAACAAAAATCTAACATCTTTTTTGACTTTGAGAGGTCAGATCAAAGGAGGTGCAGACAAACAGGTATGTGTAGTACGAGCCTAACTTTGAATAAAAAAATGGAAGGGGGGGGGTGGAGCCATATTCCCAAACAAATGCAACTATAAATGACTTAATACCTGCAATTACTGTACAACCACAGAAACATGCCCTATACTGCACTTTATGTTCTCTTCTGTGGAGCACAACAGACTTGGGGTTTCTTTCCCATGCAATATGTAATACAGATGCATACAAACAGGGATATTAACATGGCTGAAGAGCTCCACACTGTCTAAAACAGAAATCCTGCTATCAATTTATGCCATAGCTCTCAATGAACTGGGGATGAATCTCAAAAGAATCAGGGACAAATATGGAAATAATCAGGGACACTGTTAAAATATTAATATTATTAACATGAGAGTCATTAACAGAATAACAGAAGGTGAATTACTATACCTTTTCCGAAGTAAAAGAAGTCTGGAACTCTAAATCATAAAATTATTTATCAAGTATTGTTCACCACCTCTTCTCCAAAAGTCACCGATTTTAGGAGGGATCGAGAGGGACAGAAGTATAATTAGACTGAAAATCAGGGACTGAAAATGAGAGGTATGAGTTATGCAGCTACTGGCTTTGAATGGGTTTATAGTTATACCAGTACATGCCAAGTTTGTATAACTTATGGAGCATGGGTCAGCTGGGAGATGTCTATTGTGGTAGAAAGAGATACAGTTAAGAGTAAGGCTACAGTAAGTTGAAATATAACAGTAAGCAGGAGAAAAGGATAACGGTAGAAAATAAAGATGGCATCTGCAGGAATTTTAAGTGCCCACAAATGGTACAGATGGAGATGGCATGAGGAAGAGAGACAGCAGACTTGCTTTGCAGTGGAGACTGGTTAGTAAAGGGAGAGAGATTTAGTTGACATTACTGAGTCAGTGAGGGATATAATAAGAGGGAGAAGACAGTGTGGAGGGCAAAAGGGAAAGGTCATAGTTCACCATGGCAGACAGAAAACAAAAACAACAAAAAAATAATAGTGGGGCAGTGTAATGGAACTCCCAACTTGAAATCAGTCAGATCAATCACTAGAGTAAATCTTCAGGAAAAATATCTATGTGGAGGCTTCCATACAAACCTTCTATCAAAGATATACTCAAGGAATTTGTTGCATCCAAAAACAATACAAAACGTCCGTTCTCTACATGATTGTATACCATTTGTAATCCAGTCAGACCTGTTGGACCATAAGTAATACAAGCATATCTTGATGCAGTAGTAGACAATAACTTATAGAGCTGTGGTGTAGTATGTAGGAGAAGTATGTGGCAAGTTACAGGACAACGTTCTTGGTTTACTTGTAAATATATCCCCATCCCCAGATATGGCAATGAGCACTGGGTATAAGTGACAGACATGAGGCTGCTTCTCTGGGTCACCAAGCTTATGCCCAATGATAAAAGCAGTTTAGCAAATTAGAAGGATTTTGGAGTACAGTGATTTATTTGCTGTGCTAGTTGCAGTTCACTCAGGTAGTCTGAGCACCTTATGAGAGTGTTCCCTAAGCACTTGCAAAGGAAGTTGTATCTGGGATGGCCACTGCCAGGATGTGTGAGGCAGACCTAGGACTAATTGGTGTTTTTTCTCTCTCACCCTGCATGGGAATTTCTATGGATCTGCATATTAGTTAGTGACTTTTGCAGGGATACAAGTCTAGGCTATCCTACCCAGCTTGCATCTACTGCAGTCTTCACCAGTATAATAGTCTTGGAAAATGAACACATGAATAATGTAAATAATAGGAAAAGCCATCAGGCAGTGAAACAGAAATACAATTTAGTGAACTGGTCTCATATGTAGGCTATCTACTCTACAAGGTCCACCTATAACAATTGCAATATGTCTTCCCTATACACTCATGGTTTCTGGCCACTGCCCTCTCATCAAAATTACAGTTCTAATGATCAATATTATTATCAATAAAATAAATACTTTCTCAAGTATTTTGTAAACCATCCTTCTTGAATGTTCAGACTGTATCCTTTCCTTTCACATGCTGGTTTTACTGAAAGGTGCTGTCTACATGAACCCCTTGGAATCCTTTTCATCATGACCCCATTCCCGCTGCTTTTCTTCATGCCTATGTATATGCAGCACTGCTACTCTTTCTTTACAGGACTTACTTTTTTTTCAGGAAATTCACCTTTTTGTCGCACTCCTCTGAATTACCTTTATCCCGTTTGATTCATTATGATACACTGCACTTGTTTTATTCTGTACTATGCATAACTTCGTTCAAGAATGGGGGAACTACACCAGTTACAAGAAGCAAATCACAGACTACACAGATAATAATTTATTTTATTTTACATTTGTTAACCGGGTAGAGTCTGGGCAGGCAAGTAGCCCGTAATTCAGCAGAGACCCGGGGAGAAAAGCTCCATAACAATAGTACAAAAAGATTACAAAAAATTTTAGTAGATTTACAAAGAATATACAAAAAGTTTGACAGTTGCCAATAATCAGAGTTTACAAAAAGGGGAATGAGAAACAGGAAACATTGCATTTCCTAAGCATTACTACAAACAGTAATATGAAACTCATTAAGATATATAACTGAAAAACCATTGCGGTATTTTTGTTTGGTAAAAGGAAGACAAGAAGACAGCAGACTAGAAAACATTTGAACGAAGGCATGATAAACTAGCCAGGAGTATTACAGGAGCGTAGCCATTGTAGAGCAAGGTATTCCTTTAGGTGTTTATTAAAGCTATGACGATCTGTGTTTAAGTTATTCTGGGGTAATAGGTTCCACTGTTTGGCTTCTTTGAAGGAGAAGAGAGAGTCACCAAAGTAATTATGGGACTTTGTTACCTTAAGTATAAGTTTATCGGCTGGTCTAAGGGTCATGAGGTTGGTATTTAGCTGCACTAGGTTGGAGAGTGCAGGGCAGTTTTCAGGATTGTGGATAATGGAGCGGGCAGTGGTGAGCTGATTGAGTGATAACAAATTGGGAAATTCAAGCCAGTGTAGTTTTTGCAGAACAAGGCAATGATGGGTCCTACTGGGTATATTAGCAGCACATTTTGCTATTTTATTATAGCAGGAATCACATAGATGTATATCAGACATACGTAGGTTAGTGAAAAGTTGAGAAAAGTAGAGTAGAATAGATGGGATGTGGGATCTGGCTGTGGCTAGTCTTGCATTTTGCACCAAGTTTGATGTGAACTTAATTGTGAGTGAGGTTGTTGTCTATTGTGACACCAAGTAGTTTTGTTTGGTTAACTGGTTCTATTATAGTGCCATTAGTGGAGTACATGGAGATAGTAGGTGGTTTTGCTTTGGATTTCCTTTTGGAGAAGATCATTAGTTTTGTTTTGCTTGGGTTTAAGACGAGTTAAATTTTTTTTAGGTAATTTTCAATATCTAGAAATGACTTTTGCAGTTTATCTTGGAGTTCTTGGGGTGTGGGTGCAGAGCAAATAAGAGTAGCGTTGTCAGCATATTGAATGATAGAAGCGGATTTAGTGACAGTATTTAGAGTATTTGCAAATAAAATAAGAAGGAGAGGGCCAAGGATAGAACCCTGAGGAACTCCGACAGAGACTGGGAGTAGTGTGGAAAGTTTATTTTTCCATTTAGTTGCCTGTTGTCGATTAGTAAGGTAGCTAAAGAACCAGTTGAGAGCTGTAGAGTTGAGGTTTAAGGAGGCTAGAGTGTTGAGTTGTAGTTGGTGGGATACCATATCAAAAGCTTTGGACATATCAAGGAATATAGTCGTGACTAGTTGTCCATTTTTTTGAGGAGGTTGATGTAGTTAGTGAAACTTATGAGTGCTGTGGAGGTACTGTGTTTTGGACGGAAGCCATGCTGTGAACTAGATAAGAGGTTATTTGTAGTGAGGTGGTTTAGGAGCTGCTTATGGATGCATTTCTCTAAGATTTTGGCTAGGGGTGAGAGAATGGCAATAGGCCGATAATTAGAGAGATCTTCAGATGTGCCTCCCTTGTGGAGGGCGATGATACGGGATATTTTCCATAGTATGGGGACATATTGTTCTGTAACGGAATGACCGATTAGGATAGATAAGGGATAGGCGATGACGCTTGCAGCAGTTTTTAAGAAGTCATTAAGGACTTTGTCAGCTGCTATACAGGTAGGTTTTAGTTTTGATAGGAATTTTTTGAAATAAAAAAGGTTTGTATGGGTTTAAAAGAGAAGTAGTTGGGTTTAGAGTTAGTAGAGGCAGGCACTGTAATAAATATAGTACAATATCATTTAAACTAACATTTAAGCTATAAATTAAACACAATTGCATTTGCAGCATTAAATTCAGCTGCATAGATGACAAGGTTCTGTATGAATGCAGAATTATATGCTTGACATTTTGTCAAAATATGTGACAAAGCTGCATTAAAACACTACAGAATCAGTACGCTCTAATACTAAGAACTTCTACTGCTGTATGGATGAAAGAAAGCGAGTAAACAATCTCAGTATGTATTTTAGAAGCATAAATAGATTAACTCCAAACACTGTTCTGTGAAACACATTCTTCTGCCTTTTATAACCAATAATAAAAAGACTCCCACAGCATGATTTTGCAGTATTACTTAGAATATATCCAAAATAAACCACCCCCTTAAATAAATACCCAGTCAATAATTTATTCTACTTAAACTGTATACACTAAACTCTGTTAACTGGCACCCATGGGGATTGGTAGATGCTGGATAAGTGTAGTTTCTGGTTGCTTGAGAGTTACTATTAAAAATAGGCCTGACTAATACTGTACCCTATAATATTTGTGTGGTTTGACTTGTTCTCAAGTTGGGGAGAGAGGGAATGTATTCCTATCTTCCTTTTTAAAACTCAAACTCTAAAAACAAAAAGTATTTCTGGGGGAGAGCGGAGTGAAATTTGAAGATTACTCTTCTCCTTTAAATTTCCACTAAACTTATATACCAACTCCGAGATTGCCAAACCTTGGAGAAAAAGGGACTATTCAGAGAAATGGCTATCTTAGATTTGGTACAAGTCCATTTGTTTGGCCTTTCACTCTCTGTTTCAGATTTACTTTAGCGGGTCCTGACATTTCAAATGGTTACAGTCTGTGTGAACTTCCTTTGTTTGGACTCTTTTTAGATAACAGACTAGCCAAGGTACTGACTCTTACACAGAAAATATCTTCAAATCTGTACACAATAGTCTAAATAGGGTGACACCAAATGTGAAGTTTTTGTTTATGACTGGTAACACCTTGCTTTTGGTATGCCAATATACCCCGACTCTTCCCTTCCATTTTCTCTCTCTCTCTCATTTCTTACTTAACATTAGTTTATCCAGCAGAATTGTGTGCGATTAGTACTTAACCACCAACTGTACTACTTGTCTACATGTTTGCTTCCTAAATGCACTGTTGTCCACTTTTTATACTGAATTTAAGCTACCCATTATGTGACTACCCATGCAAATTTCCAAAGATACCCATTCACGCACGCACCTACCTGCATGCCTTTAAATGTCACTTGACTACAGGGAGGACATGCAGACTGCACACAGAAGGCTGGAGCGCCTTCTGTCTGCATGTCCTCTCCGCGGTCGAGTGACATTTAAAGGCATGCAGGTAGGTAGGTGTGTGCGTGAATGGGTGTGCCTTCTTTGAAGGTTAGGCATCGGGCTGGCAACTCGGCACCGTAAAAATCCACTGCCAATCATTAGCGGACCGGAGTTCTGCTGTGGCGACCCCTAACCGGGAAAAGCCGAAATACATTACTTTTACTGTGTACTAGGCCTATTGCACAGGTCTGTCTTATCAACAAAAGGCAGACGTTTCCTTCCAGAAGCCTGCACCAGAAAAAAAAAAACACTGAAAAGGCCTTCACCAGTGCAAGTCTCAGTGTTACCCAGAAAAAAAATATGCTTTTGTCTGAAACTCCATTTAATATAACCCAGTGTTCTAGCATCTATCCAGTCCCATGGAAACATCACAGGGCTTTTAAGTCTTTAAATGATTGTGGTTATCAAAGATAAATAAAGCCAGATTACTTGAGAAGAATGGGAAGCCTCAGACTTGTCCATTTTTTATTTTTTGGGACCAAGTAAAGGTAGATTGTTTAGCTTTTCTGGATTTAGTTGGTTTTGGCCTGAGGAGATCTGTATTAACAGGCAGTCCAAATATCAAAAAGGAGATCATTTCCAAACAATAAGGTCCAGAAGAGACCAAGATCCATGTTAGCCCCAGCCTGATGATACAGCCTTTTGTTGAAATTTTACATATCCAGGACAGGAGCGCTTAGGTTCATAGGTAGGTACTAGGCTATCTGCCAGAGGGCATATATAAGCCTAGCCAGTGTGTGTGTCAGCTTTCGCCGCCCAATTAATTAATTAATTAACTGAGCCTCTGTCAAGAAGAGCCAATGAAGTGATCCCAGTTACCCATCCACTCAAGGTTTCTCTTGAAGATTGTTAGTGAGGGGCTCTGCCTAATGTAGTTAGGAATTTTGTTCCAAAGCATGGCGAGACTCTGTGACAGGAATCTATCCCTCCAGCATGTTCTATTTATTGTTGTGGCGAGGTTTAGCTCACTAGAGCAAGTGGCTCACAGTGACTTGGATTTCTTTAGGTGGAGCATGTCCATCAAGTCAGAGTTGGACATGGCTTGTAAGTCAGGCAGAGATCACCTCTGAGTAAGTGATATGCCACTGAATACAGCTGGCGTTTTTCCAGTCGGGCTGCATAGGACATATGTTTGAGGCCAGTAATCCTCTTGGTGAGATACTTTTGTGGTCTTTCCAGCTGTTGGAAGTGTCTTGTGAGGTACATCCCAAACGGGGCTTTGTATGGGTCTGATGAGTGACGAGTAGAGGGGCACTATAACCTCTTCTAGATGCGAACCCTTTAGTAATTAGATGGGCTACATAGAAGGATTTCCTAACTACTTTGACAATATGATTGTCAAAGGAGAGATTACTATCTACCTAGGTCCCCAGATCTCTTAATACCTCTTCTGTATTAAGGGGGCTGCCACCTACGTGGTAATTCATGGGTGTTTTCATCCCGACTATGCATTTTTTGGCATTTAGCTTGAGACCATGACTTTGACACCAGGTGTCTGTCTCAGTAAGGCCCTTTTGGAGAATGTCCGTGTCAGCCAGAGTGTCAATTATGGCTCCCAGTTTGCAGTCATCGGCGAACTTGGTTAGCCATAGTCCTCCTGTGTTTGCCTGTACTTCTGAGAAGTATATGCTGAACAGTAGGGGTCCCGGGACTGAGCCTTGTGGGACATCACTTGTGACTGGTTTCGAGCCGGACCTGGAGCCTGCTATTCTTACTGTGCGAGTTCTGTCTGTAAGCCAGTTGGCAACCCATCTCGTGATGTAGGGGTTTATGTTCAGGCTGGTGAGTTTTTCTATAATTCCCGAGTGAGGAATGGTTTCAGAAGCCTTGGCGAGGTCAAGGTAGGCTGTGTGAATGACCTTCCCCTCATCTATGGCCTTGGTGACTGTCTCGAAGAAGTCAACCAGGTTTAGTAGGCATGATCTGCCCCTAACAAAGCCAAACTGGGTCGGGTCAAGTGTTTGGAGGTTCCCAATGTCTTTGTTAATGGGTTCCATGATGATGCGCTCCATAGCCTTGCAGACCAGGCTAGTCAGGCTTATGGGGCGATAGTTACCAGAGTCAGTGGTCCCTCCTTTGTGGAGCGGAATAACTGTTGTTGTGCCCCATCCTATGGGCACGTAGCCTGTGGAGAGGCTGAGGTTGAACAGTGCGTGGGGGGTTAGTTTGTTCTGTAGTTCGTGCAAGACGCAGCCTGCGACACCATCTGGCCCCATTGACGCTGTGCTTTTGGCTTTTGAAAGGGCTGTTTTTACCTGTGCATCTGTGATTCAGGGACACTACACTTTTCCTTTTGGGGGTGAGAGGGGGGGTAAAGTTTGCAATGAATCTATCTGCCAGGATGTTGGCAATATCAGTGGGTTCAGTATATTTTGTGCTATTTTGCACTAGCTCAGAGCATATCTGCGAGTTGCCACTTAGATTTTGACATAGCTAAAGGAGGCTTTGTGGTTATCTTTCGAATCCTTGGCTATTTTTCTTTCGAAGTTAGCCTTGGAGGATTTTATGAGGGACCTTAGTTTCTTACTGATACTGATCAGGGATGTCTTTCCTTCTTGGGATTTGCTTTTTTTTCTGAAGTAGTTACCTCCTATTGTATAGCCTGTTTATGGCAGGGGCTCACCAGACTGGTTTCCTTCTCTTAGGGGAGTGAGTCTTGGTTTTGCTAGGGATGGCACGATCCATGCATCCTTGTAGGTGCTCATAGAGTGCATTTGTAAAGGTTCCTGCATCTTGGACACTGTTAACCTTTAGCGTGGGGGCTGTGAAACTTACCACCTCTGTCTTAATAAGGTGAAGTTTGCTATACAAAAAGTTTTTCACTGTGGTTTCCTTGGTTGGAGGTGGTGGTGTGGTGTGGACATCCAGAGTGTTTAGTTTATGGTCTGATCTAACCAGTGAAGGGTTGACCTCCGGTGTGGAACACCTGTCGCCCATGTTGGTGATGACCAGGTCCAATAGGTTTTCACCTCTGGTAGGGGAGTTTACCAGGTGGTCCAGGGCATTTGAGTTGATAAACTGCAGGAAGCGCTGGACCTGGGAGTTTGTACTTGAGTAGTTTTCCCAGTCAATGGTAGAGTAATTGAAATCGCCCAATTTCAGGGTGTTTGGTAGAACCTTCTTGTTTTCCAGTGTCTCCAGAAAGGTGGAGTGGTGGTCCTGGGTCATGGAGGGTGATCTGTAGCAGGCCACAATTTGCATTGCAGATTTGCCTGAGGTTAGGTGCACATGGATTATCTCAGAGGCATCATGCTGCGCCACTAACTTGGAGGTGTAGGTATCCTTGATGAATATGGATACACCCCCTCCTTTTGTGTTTCGGTCCATGTTCTGTGGCCGAAATGTGTGGTATGAGTTGTAGCCCGGTAGTGCTGGGGTACTCTGTGGAGCCTTGAACCAGGTTTCATTTACTGCACAGATGTCAACGTTCTCCATACTGAGGAGTGCTTTGAGCGTGTGCATTCTGAGATTTAAACTCCTGGCATTGAGTAGTATAACCCTCATTTTTTTTATTTGTGCTGTTTACGGAGGTGGGTTTGACTTTTGAGCCTTGCCTAAAAAAGGCACTATGGGGGCAGCAAGAGCCTTGGCCAGTATTCGAAAGCCTAGGGGTGACAGGTGCAAGCCATCTCTTGCGAAGCAACGAGGCCTGTCGAGCATGTCGTCCCAGGCTGACAGACACTGGATCCCCTTTGAATGACACCAGAAGCTTAGCCAATTGTTGAAATTGATCACTTTTTCTTTATACTGCGGTGTCATTCTTGAGGGCAGGATGCTACTCAGGGTCAGGGTCATACTCGCCTGGACTACATGATCAGAGAGCTCTTCCATGTCTCTTTTCATGTAGTCCAGGGAGGTACGTTTCAGGTCATTCACACCAACATGAACAATGACAGAGTCATTCTGGAGTGACCAGAGTGCTTGTATTATGTGGCAGATTCTGGCTCCCGACAGACAGCTAACAGTAACTTTCTCCTTGTCCAGCCTAGTGAGTGGGACGTCAGTGTGCCTGACTATAGAGTCGCCTATTACTAGTGTGTTAGGTATGTCATTTTGCCTTAAGGGCTGTGATTGTGCGGCACACTGGTTTTGTGTTTTATGTGTTGTCTGGTTTGTGACAGGAGGTGCAGTTTTTTTTGGGCGTCTGCCTTGGAGGTCTGTGATGCTTTGCAGGTTTTTATTTATGGCCTCCGAGTATGATTTTGTGTACTTATGTGTATTTTTTGCTAGTGCTGGTTTAGTACGTCTGTATGAGGCTGGAAGTGTGGTGCAAGTGTTAACCTTCTCCTCATGACTGCCTGTTCCAGTCTTGGGTGGAGAGAGCTTAGCCTCCAATTTAGCTATACAACTGCATCTTTCGCATATGTTAATGTTTTGTGGTAGGAGGAGAGGGTTGACTGTGTACACAAGGCAGTCCAGCTGCACCAATCAGCTTCTGACAGTTGTGCAAAAGTAGTACAGTGACAAGCTACCTAGGAAATTAAAGCTGGGGATCTAACTTTACAGCAGTTTGTCATCTATGTCTGTGATGGAACAGGCAGACCTCTGGCACGATATTACACTGTATTGCAATGTTCTCTTTAGCTGGTACAACATTCAGAATGCTGTCAGCTTTTCAACAATAAACTCTCTACAGCAGCCACATCAGTAATTAGATTTTGAGCCCATTTTCAAACTTAGTAGATGGCAACTGAACTTATTTTATAAAGACATGACAAATGTAACAAACCTGAAATCTATCTACTTATGTAAGTTTGTTTACTGGGTTAATCCACTGATCTCAATGGACCAATTTCAGGTACTGCTCAAGGCAGTTCAATCAACAACACAAATGTGGATACAGCTGAGATGAAAGTAGTTCTGACACACATTTATCTAAGAGAAAGAATTATATAGTATATACATTGTAGATAAAAGTCAGCGATACAGTCACATTCACCACCTAAACAGCAGGGAGGTGGACTGTATATGCAATGTATTTACAAACAGGGATAGCAGTCAGTATGTCTTACTTATCTATTTATTGCAGTTTGTTAACTAGATAAGTGAACTGGTCCAAAGACCCTTTTCAGCTACCAGCCAGCCCATAAGACACAGGGAAGAGTATTTGTGGTTAGGTTAAGTGGCCAGCCTGAAAGCAGAGTCACCGGCTTGTTTGAGGAAATGTGTTTTGAATTGTCATCACAAGCTGAACTAAGACTAGAGGCCTTTTTGATGGAGGGCAAGTGATTAGCATAGACAGACCAACAGCCTAGTAAGTACTTATGAGCAAATAAAGCAATTTACTTCTCTTATTCTGCTCAAATGTAATTTGTGCGAATAAATGGGAGACCACAAATTCACCCCCAGTTTTAATTCTATGTTCCTCATGTACAGGGGCAATAAGTAAATATACCACCACATCCTTGTTCCGACTACCTCAAGGTTAATTGTTTACAAAATATACGGGCTAAAATCTACAGTGTGAAAGTAAAGCTAAGCTTCTTAAGATCCCTACAGAACTCTAGCCTAATAAGTATCTATGAGCCATAGTTTAGGTGCAGGAAATGAAAATGTGCATTTAGTGCAAAGCAGCTTTACTCTACGGAGTTGTAAATCTGGGCCAGATTATGAGAGAGTTCTTATGTTAAAGGAGAATTTTTTTTTCTGGTGAGCTTTACTGCAAGAGGAGAATATATTTCTAACTGGGGTACTTTTAGAGAGAAGTGAACCAAGCAGGAGGTCTGCTTTTGGCTTCACTGGTAATCATTTGGTTTTACTTTGACTGAGAAAGTGGTATACCAGATGACCAGATCTGATTAAAATCATCTATAGACAGGACAATGTCAGTGCTGCAACTCACCTTTGGTACAGAAGGTGATGGGTTTGATTCCTACACCAGGCAGATCAATTGCTGTCAGTACAGTGTGGTACAACTGAGGTGCTGCACTCCTGACTGTAATGTCCTTCGGATGAGACATTAAATTGAGGCCCCATATGCTTGAGTTGGTGGTAGCTCAGGTGGATGTGAAAGATCCCATGGCACCCAACGAAAAGAGAAGGAGAAGTTTCTCAGCGCCCTGGCCAAATCTCCCCTAGTAGTATAAATACCACCTCATGTCTCCCAAGAAAAGAGGGCACTAGCCTAGTGGCACTAACATAGTCAACAAACAAACAAAAAAAACACAAGCCAAGATAAGATGATACTCTTGGAGGAGAGAGAGATGCTAGGACTGGAAAAACATATTGCAGTCGTGTTAGAAGCACTCCATTGTCAATAGCTGCAACAGCTGTTTTTGAGATGTATGAGAACATTTCCTGGCCCAAAATAGTAATGAGTTAACATTATATCTATTCTTTTGTATGTTGGATTTGACATTAAGGATACAGTCTAGCTAAAACAGAGGTATTTGAATATTGATTAAGTTTCAGTTGGTGCGGTTTTACTGGCTTTAATATCAAGGATTGAGAGAGATATAGCATGCTTCAGATGAGCAACAAAAAGCATACTTTTGTTTTATTGGGGTTGAGTAGAAGTTTGTGTTCTGTTAACCACTTGCTCACTGAATGAAAGTAATTTTAGATCTAGGTGTGGAGGAGTTCAGTGAGAGGGATCAGATCTAAATAAGACACAGCATTATACGTATATGACAGAGGTCATACAGGAATATTTCTGACAAAAACAGAAAAGAATAAGAAGCAAGTACAGTGGCTTGTTGTGATGAGCTTATTTTGACCACAAAGAGTCTCAATTAGGAAATCTTTAGAAACACACACATACACACACACACACACACACACACACACACACACACACACACACACACACACACACACACACACACACACACACACACACACACACACACAACCTTTAAGCAGACTTACTTAAAAGCCCATCTCCCAAATTAAGCAGGACTACACAGCACAACCCTGATGTAAATTTACATCTACCCATCAAATCATCAAGGCTAGTCAAAGTCAGACGAAGTAGTCCTTTGCATATTCCATAAGCCAGATACACGTTAACTTAGGAAACTATCCTTCCTGCAAATCCTGTTTTTGCATGAGCACTTGTAGAGCCACTGATTTTATGAAGAATCAGAATGTCAAACAGGACGAGTCTTTTATGGGTTGAACACAGGTCACCTCAGAGTACCTGTAGGCGACTGTGGATAAGGAGAGTTGTGCTAATCTACTGATTTAGCTGAAGGACTAAGGCATTATTATTATTTTTTTTTTTGGTTAAAAAATCACTGGGGCCTTTCCAGTTAAGTGATACAATTTGTACAAACCAAAGTGACCACTGTATTTGAAGATGGGCCTGACAAGGAAACAAGACAGAAGTATTTCCTGACAATGATGAAGCATGACGATCAAATGAGAGAGACAGAGACAGAGACAAAGACAGAGAGAGAGACAGAGACACAGAGACAGAGAGACAAAGACAGAGAGACAGAGAGTTGCAAGAGTATGGTCATATGTAGACCTGATCTCTCTAACTCAGTCATCCAATATGAGCTTTGAACCACGAGCAAGAATCTGGACTGATTCCAGAGTCTCACATGCTGTGCAACAGAAGTCTGTGATCTACAAGGTCACGGCCTTACTAAGATCTACAAAGAAGGCCCCTGCATGATTACCCTAATCCATGCTCATTAAAACACCATCTGTGCGAGCGTTAATTGCCATCATTGTACTGTGGTCTGTCCAAAATCCATGCTCCTTCAAAGACAGGAGGGGATATATTTTGCTGTGTTCTGAAAGCTGCTGACAAATGATTTTTCCAAAATTTGGTAGAATGGAAACTGAATGGAATTCTGCACCATTCTTAGCATTACTTTAAGTTGCAAGTGGTTTGATCAGGGTAGTTTTCCATGATATATTTTGGTTATGCATAGCTTAAGGATGCGAACAGGGATAGTAAGATAACCTAAGTTTCTGATTTATTCCGTTCCACACAGGTTAATTGCTTTAATGGGGGGGGGCATCTGGGGGAAATTGGTTAAGGCAGGTTTCAATACCTTTAGCTTTTTTTTCTTTAAAAGAAGAATATGGAATAAAGTACAGGGAATGCAAAGTTCATTCAGGAAGTAATATCATTCTCATCACACCGTTTATACTAAGCTAAAGACTTGCAGATTGAGGGAATCAAACCCTTGACAACAAACTCAATTTGTAGTTGCCTACTGAGTAAGCCACTTAATGAAACATTACCATTTGAATTGTACTTGGGGGGGGGGGGCATGAGCACTACAATTACTCAGATAAGAAAAAAGAAAATCCAAGCACTGCTTCTTACAGATATCTCAGTGCAGAATCTTACTGACTCATCAAATGAATACTGTTCACCTCTTGAAACATAGCGGAGTTTACTGAAAATCTGTTACTTTCATAAACTGCCATTTTTTCACTCTTAAGAGGTTTATTAGAATTACTAGTTTACTTGTAATTGACTCACCGTTTTCCATCTATTTACATCAGTTAAAAGCAGAAGATGTAAATTCATATATATTAATTATTCAACTGTTTTTCTAACTTACCTTTTGAGGTCGCGTCAGGGTGTGAAGATGCATGATGCAAGGCCATTTCTTCTTCTTCCTCTGTATTAACATTAAATGGAACTTCCCCATGTTTTTCAAATAGTAGAAATAGTTCCTGCACTGCAATGTCGTAGCCTGTAAACAGAAACATGAATAATGCAACCGAAAAAAAAAATAAAATTCCCACAAATTCTTTATTGTAATCTGTGATTGTTGCTGAATATGTACACTAAAAGAGAACAGGAATTCTTTAAAAAATATGCCATAAAATAAATAGTAGCTGCTTTCTTTTGAACTATATTTACAAGACACACATTGCAATATGTCAGTTTTATAACTATGCAGTGGCAATACTAGTGGGTGAAACACTAAACAAATGCATACATTCCTGCAACTGCGATGGAAGTCATGGTCAAGATGGAACCACAGCCTATCCTAGCACAGAGTCAATGAATAATTTATATCCAAGACAAACACATAACTCCGTTTCAGATATAAAGAAACTCACTAGTCCAGCAGTAGGAATTGCTGTTTCATAGTGCTTGGCTCTTCAGTTCAGTTCATGGCTAGGATGGCTTCTACACAGAGTTTGCATGCCCCCCCTCACTGTGACCATGTGGGTTTGGTTTTGATGAGTGCTGCAATTTCTCCCCATCTCCAAGAGATGCTGCAGCTGAACAGTGATCCTTGGAATTACTGTGTGTGAATGGCTACATGCATGCAACTTACTCTCAGTCATTGTTTTCACCTTGTGGGCACGGAGTGCTGGGACAGGCTTCAGCTATTAGATGAACAGGATAAAGTGGGACAACTGAAAATGAATGAACACTGGACTAGTTCTGTAACTATTAATATGTACACTTTTTGCTTGCCAAGTACCGCACCTATCACTGTGATCTTCCAAAAGGCTTCAGTTGGCTGCCTAGAAATAACAGAGACACACAACTACTTAGGTCCTTGCTTTTTAAAGGTCAGTGTCCATCCTTAAAGTCAAAGTTACAAATAAGGCAGCAAACTCGTACACTCAAGGATAACATCATGACATCATTAGTGTGTTCACAGTTGGTGTTTAACTCAGAGGAGTTTTCATCCATCTACTTTGATCCACCTACAAACATATCATCAGGATTCCCCATAAGCAACAACCCACATAGATTGCAGTGAAAGCGCACTTCCCCATCCACATCAGGTGGATCAACACAGCAAACATCACAGAAAAAGTTCTACAAGTGTGACATTATTATAACATGGTGAACTCCAAGGCAGACAGTAAAACTGAATACTTCATTTTCCAGTAAACTATCTTTACTTCCTGTGACACTCAGCTCTGTTGAAAAGTACCTCATCATGAGCTGAAAGATAAAAGTACACACAACACGAACATCTCCCTTAAGGTTATTGCATTTATCATGAGGATAAATATACCCTTTTAAAATAGACCACACATGACCAAATGGGTAATCTCTGAATTAAGGCTTTCCACTTCTCCAAATCTTCAAGATAACATTGCTTCAGGTCATTACAGAGGTGCTGGCATTAATCCTCAGACTACTGGATGCCTGTAGTCTTGATCAATACAGGACATCCAAGTCATACAAGGCACTGACTTTTCCTAAGGGTTCAGCATAGGGAACCTGATGGTGCCACATAAAGTGTGTATAAAAGACATATCTTTAATCGCCTTTATGCAGAAGCCCTGCGTCTGCAAAGTCTACAAGCCATATCTGCATCACAGGTTGCCACAGCAACTTGCATACATATGCAGAACAAAAATTCTCATTCTGTAAGCATTCACTACTCTCAGTCTCTTACATGCTTTTACTTCCTGCACCCACCTTGGAAATTTTGGGACACAGTTCATCCTTCATGGATGTGCTTCTCAGCATGGCACCACTGTGCTTCTCAGCATGGCACCACTGTGCTTCTCAGCATGGCACCACTGTGCTCAAGAAGAATGAAGTAATTCAGTCATTCACAATAGGTGAATTAATTTGCCTTTGTACTCAAAAGCAAGGGACTAAATTTGAATTATTTACTTGGGTACCTCCATTTTGGTTGTTAGTATTTCATGAACAACTTAATACTGTGACTACTGTCTGAAGACTACTCATAGCTTTAGATATACATGTTTACAGGCAAGGTATAGCTTTACCAATGATATGATTGCTCAGTATCACAGCATGTAGTAAGCCCACTTCTTTGTGTTATGTGTATATGTATGCATAACATACAGATTTACTTTACATCACCAGTCGGTATATATATATTTTTTAGCGAGCACAGCAGTAATTAAAAGCTGTCTGGTTTGAAAATGTGGCATGCAATAGCGGCAGACTATAACGAGTTATTCGCTGTCATGAAGCCCTATGGGTGCCTTAGCACAATGCACAAGTCTGTATAACTCTGATCATGCTCTTTGGGAGGTTTGCACACGCCATATCACCAGAGAAGTGATTTACTTTACATCACCAGTCGGTATATATATATTTTTAGTGACCACAACAGTAATTAAAACTGTCTGGTTTGAAAATGTGGCATGCAATAGTGGCAGACTATAACAGATTATCCTCTGTCATGAAGCCCTACTGGTGCCTTAGCACAATGCATAAGTCTGTATAACTCTGATCATGAGCTTTGGGAGGTTTGCATTTGCCATATCACCAGAGAAGTGTACGGGGCACCAGTCACTTGCACAAACACACACTCACCTATGGCCAATTTAGTGTCCAATTCACCTACTGCATGTCTTTGGAATGTGGGAGGAAACCCATGTGACTGCAGGGAGGACATGCAGACTAATAGTAGCTATAATTATCCCTTTAATTAGCTCCGTTCCTTGGGCTAGATATCCTAGCATTTTAGTGAGTAGCTACCAAATATCACTAGGACATCACCTCCTTGTAGAAAAATTATAGCAGGCAGAACAGCATGTGTTGTTTTACTGGGAAGGTGGGAGTTTGTAGAGATAGTCGAACACATGAACAGGGTTTCTGGCCTCCCCTTCAGCAAGGGTGATATTCCTGCAAATTACCGCATCAACAGCAATACCCTAAACACACAGTCAGTGACAGAGATGGGAACACAGGTCGACAGCAACCTTAACTTCGATCACCATGTCTCCACTGCAGTAAGAAAGGTATTTTATATTGCTCATCTCATAAGTAAGGGCATTGCTTCCAGAAAAAAAAAAAAAAAAAGAGGTTATAACTTCCTATACTCTTCCCTCATTCGGTCATTAATAGAATACAATACTCCCTTTAGTATGTTCCTTTCCAAACACCTGTAGCAATTGGAGAGACCACAAAGGCTCCTTACAAAGAAAATTCAGGGTCTTCAAGATCGGACTTATACGGACAGACTGAAACCATTTTCACTTTACTGTGTCATACAGACTGCACAGAGGCGACCTGTGCCTGGCATATAGAGCAATCTCTGACCCCAATTTAATGTAAATGCTGCATGTTCACAAGTCAAATGGCACACGGGTCACTTACTCAAAGGACCTTAATCTGGTATGTGACATCAACAGACCTTACTGGACAGACAAGATTTGTCTCACATAGGTTGACCCACCCTTTGGAACAAGCTTCCTATTCATGTTAAACAAACCTTCTCGCTGGCCCTATTTAAGCGTAATTTGGGCGACTGGATGGGTAACCAGAAATTCACCCCAGGGGTTCCACCTGTGTCCCTCTTGGACACGGGCAATAGGTGCTGATTTTGTTGTCTGCTTGAACCAAACACCCTTGGGAACACATGTTGAACTTGGCTAGGCTTGTGAGGGCCTTGGGGCTGTTCGCCTAGTAACATCCTGTGATCCTGCAATCAAGTTGTGGCCTCAAATCAGACAGCAGCCAAGTCTTCTGCAGACATGTTTTGTAGACTTTGTAACTGGGATCATCCTTATGTACTGCCATGTGCTCATGGTCCTGTACCATCACCTCTCTGGACAACTCTGGCTCGCCTCTCCTAACCTTCTGACACCATGTAATTATAGGTGTTTACAACTGCCTGTGTCCTTAAGTAGTCACAATATGTGTTCATAGCTCTGTATTGACCACCTTCCCCATCTAGCTCTGGGATGACCCACATTACCTACTAATATCGTGTGCCTACAGTTCAGCCCACCTTCCCGTGTAGTTCTGGGACCATTCTTCTTACATAATGAGACTGTGTTCATAGCACTTCTCTATCCCCCCCAAGGAGCTCTGGGAATAATTTTCTTTACAAAGTGACACCATATGATCATAGTTCTGTACTATACCCCTCACCCCTGTGTAGTTCTGGGAACCATCCTTCTTACCTACTGACAACACATGATCAAACTTGTGCACTGCAGCCTCGCCATGTAGTTTTGGGACTATCCCCCTTACTTAATAACATCATACACACACTCCCATGTAACTGTAGGAACCATCATCCGTACAAAGTGACACCATGTGATCATAGTTCTGGGAACTTACCTACTGACAACACATGATCAAACTTGTGCAATACTTTCCAACTGTGTATCTCTGAAGCTATCCTTCTTACATATTGATATCATGTGTTCATAACTCTGCACTGTTTTCCTTCTTCCCCGCATGGAATTCTGGGAATCAGCCTCCTTATCTACTGACAACACTTGCTCAAACTTCATCTTTACAAAGTAAAGTCATGTGTTCATAGTTCTGCCATAGCCACCACTCCCCCACACTCATGCAGATGTGTCAACCATCCTTCTTACATAATGCAACACATAAATCAAAATTCTGCATCACTGCCTCCCCTGTGTAACTCTAGCACTAACCCCCTTACTTAATGACATTGCCTACTTGAAGTTCTATACAGACACCTTTACATCTGCCTGAGGAGCATTCTGCTTACCTAATGACACCATGTGCTCATAGTTCTGCACCATCACCTCCCAATGTAGCTCCTTTTCCTCTCTGCTCAGCATCTTCCATTCTTCTCTTGAAAAATCAACAGCAACATCCTCAAAGGATTCTGGTAACTGGAGAACAAAAAACATGAAAAGCACTGTTTCTCAGTATAACTTTAATGCTGGATCAAGTATTTTTTAGTAAAAAAAAATATCACATATGCTTTAGCAAATTACTAGAATAGCTACTGCCTTTTTGGCATTAAGAAATGTATTTAGGGCAAGCCTAATACCATTCTTATCAGCACAAGACTGGGTGTGTACCACATAAGCTGTCAGGTAAGTCAGATCTTCAGTGTATTCACGCAGTAATGGGTAAACAAAGTACTCCATACAGATCTTGTACACAGTAAAAATGGACATTCTGTATACTGTGAGAGACACTTTTCCATACACAACAAGGGTTTATATTTTTGTAGTGTATGTCTGTTTTTGTGACACACACACACACACACACACACAGACAGACACAGACACACACACACACACACACACACACACACACACACACACACACACACACACACACACACACAGACAGACACAGACACACACAGACACCACACTTTGATATAAAACACAAACTAAGAGGGACACGAGTGAACATCGGTCAGTAAACTAAATTTCTGACACACAGTTACAGATAAAGGCTGTGGAAGGTGTAATCCTTAAGCAGTTTTAATATTTAAATGACAGTTTTAATATTTACATGACTGCTTGACAATATACTGAGAGGTAGCCATAAACATATCTAGAACAAATGAGATAGCAGACAATATATTCTCATCTGCTGAGAGATTATCTGTATCTGACAAAAAAGCCTATGGGAAAGTTTTTTTTTCTTTTGAGAACGACAGTACTGTGCTCCTACGTCACATGTTAAAACCTGTAGAAGTGCACAGGATATCTATATGCTGTTCTGAAAGACAACTTTTTTTATGCAATACTTTGCTATATGAAGGCAAAGCTTTGTGGATCCTGCCTGTCAAATCTGTAATGCACTATGCAAGTCTCAAAACTCTCCTGACTACTTTGCTTGGAAATGGCACACTTCTAACCTTCAGAAGTCTGAACTACAAAAACACAGTCTAACTACCTTCAGAAAACTATTCCCTCCTGCACAGTAAAGTACTGTCAACATTCCTTACCTCCAGCTTCATACTGCTACTTCAGTTTCTCTCCCCAGTTACACCAAGCAGTATCCAGAAATGCAAGGAGCAGCCTGTGCTGGCATCTAAACAAAAATAGTTACCGACAGAAAAAAAAATGGACGCTTCTTGTGAGACTTAGTATTACTGTCTTCAAGTACCCTTTGTAACTTAAGCTACACTTCCTGTCCATCTCTGAAATATGTCCCCAGTCACTGGGAAAGGAAAAAAAAAAAAAAAAAAACTTAGCATGCATACTCCTGAGCTGTAAGGGAAGAACAAAAGGGAAGGGCTCTTATGAGTGATATTTCTAACTGTTCTGCATTTCTCACAGTTGTCAATTATAGGTTTGAACTTGGCACAAAATGAATTTATTTGTTTTAAATTAGTTTATGTTGTTTTTTCACAAATACAGGTTGAAATAACACATTGCACTAGTGACTTGTCAAATATCTGAGCAACTGATATTTCATTTGACATTAGTACTATTTAGTATTCTATTAGCAGATACAAAGTTTCTTTCTTGTTTTGCATGATGAGGGATAGTTTGTGTAGCTCTCAAGGTAACTCAGTAAAGAGATTTGTAGTTTCATAAATGTTTTCAAGAAATGAAGAAAACAAAGGACCAGTGCAATGTTCTAGCGAGCACTTTATGTTTGATAAACACCATTTGCATGCCTACTTACTTCTGGGGGCTAGTTAAATGGCTGCTATTCTGTGTATATTGTGGGATATGTCCTTTTCATGAGGGCACTATTTGCTGTTTCTGGCACAGTGATTTCTTGTCTGTTTATGTAGGTGAACATGCATATCTTGTCCCTCAATAAGATTTATTCTTATGACATGGAAAGTCCTATATAATAGTGCTTTAGAATGGGCTATGACCCAGACTAATTGGATTTGGGTAGCAAAGTCAGGTCCTGTGGAGTCAGCCAGGGGGATAAAAGAGAGCAGCATTTTTGTTAAATCACATGTCCTGTGAGAGAGAGAGAGAGAGAGAGAGAGAGAGAGAGAGAGAGAGCATTATTATGGTTTACATCCAAGGACTAGAAATCATTGGTAGAGACCAATAACACTACTCTGTAGACATGCGTGTCATGCACATCTTAATACCCGTTGGGAATTGACAAATGTGCAGAATATCCAAAAATGCCCTCTGTGGTTGTCAGGATGGTGCTGTATCAGGGTACCCTTACCTTCTCCCAACTGCTTACATTAAGGATTTCCCCACATGTGGGGGGCATACCTCTGAACCTCTTAGAGCAAGAAATCTGGACAAAGCCACAAATAATGGGAGGACAAGGGCTCCAAAATAGGGAGACTTTTTGAATATTGCTTGTACAAACTTAGAAAGTTGATATAATAACAGGTTTTGCATTAGCATGAGTTTTCTGAAGGATAGGAAGTCTGAAAATCAAATGTCTGACATTATTTTCTGACACCAGTCTTCAGTGATTTGCCAGAAAACTGCAATTGTATGAGAAATGGACCTAAACATGAGTAAAAAATCTGAACATTCTGCAAAAATCAGGACAGTTGAGAGGTGTGTGTGTGTGTGGGGGGGGGGCATAGACCAGACCCAGTCCAATGGGATAAGATGGACAAGTGTCAGAGGTGGAGAAGCGTGAGGAAATGATCAAGGAGGGACACTAGCACACAGCTAAAATCAGGCTATGCTGTTGAAAAAAAAGCCCCAAGGGGGTGTGATGA
>NC_056741.1:1516223220-1516398863 GCF_019279795.1 Protopterus annectens
CACACACACACACACACACAAAACATTTGGAAAGTAAACTTTTTTTGCATTTAGTAAATAATTTTATCTTTTTAAAAAAAACAGAGAGGACTGTACAATGTCACCATATAGTTTCAAATTCCTAGTCCCAGATCTGGTCAAAAGTAACATGAGATAACATTTGACATGTGGTAAGCATATCATATGCTACTGTGACCTGATAGAATCAGAGGTGTACATGTGGCAGTTCACTTACTAAGGGATGAGTCTCTGCTTGAAAAGAGCTGAAGTATAAGATGTTGAGACTTTGGCTGAGATTCAGAAAGTCTTATCTTGAGGGGGAATCCTTAAGATGGCCATTTTCTCCCTAACTGTAAGGCTTTCTAAATTTTAGACAGCTCTACTGATGAGGTTTCCCACAGGAGGGAGCTTCAGAGCAGAGGGGGTCTCACTTGTAGAACTGGATGTTAATGCAGCAATCCATAGTGTAGCTAATGCTAACTGCCATGTGCTCTCCATGAGAAATGCCAGGAGCCCCCAGTTTGCATTTCTAATTACTTTGCTGTCTAAATGTTTGTTGCTGTTTCAAAAAGTGAACTCTGTCAAAAGACAACAGTTACCCATTCACTGTTGCAGAAGCAGTAATTGTGCTACAGATAAGGTAAGTGAAGACCTGGGGGTGAGATATGTTAGTGTGTGTGTGTGTGTGTGTGTGTGTGTGTGTGTGTGTGTGTGTGTGTGTGTGTGTGTGTGTGTGTAACAAGTGGAATAAATTACTTATGTTAAAATAAAGAGATGGGGCAGAATGTGTTTCACTTGATGGCAGCCATACCGTTCAACCTCTAAACACAAAAATCTGGGCAAAGCCAAAATAATGGGAGGACAAATGTCAGAAAGTAGATACTATTTGTAACTATTGCTCCTATGAATTTAGAAAGCTGCTAGAATAACAGATTTTGTATTAGCAGACATTTCCTGGAATGTATGCAGTCTGAAACTCAAATACCCACCATTATTTTGTGACTTCAATCCTCAATAATTTGGCAGAAAAAAAACACACATTGTATGAGGCAAAGACCAAAAATAGGAGACAAAAATATGGACATCCTGCAAAAAACTGTATAGGTGAGACACCAGCTTAAAGATGAAATAGTCCATAGATGAAAGAAAGTGGATATTCTTGGGGTGTCATCTGTTTCTGAATGCATCTAATCATTGATTTCAGTTAGGTGACTATTGTTCTACATTGTTGAATTAATTAATTAATTACTTAAATTATTATAAGTAAAAACAATGAAAAATGAACAAGACAAGTGTTGGTCATGTTTGCAGGTGTCCATTGTTCTACATTGTCAGAGCATTTTGTGTGTGTGTGTGTGTGTGTGTGTGTGTGTGTGTGTGTGTGTGTGTGTGTGTGTGTGTGTGTGTGTGCATGTGTGCGTGAGTGTGTGTGTGTGTTCATATTTATGTGCACCCTTGTGTAAGCATGGATGTGAAACAAGCTGAAATTCATTACTTTGGGTAGAATTTATTTTACTCAGTCACGGTCAAAACATAGAAGTGCACCCAGTCAGAAAATGGATCTGTGGTCGTGGCAGTCTGTACATGAAAGCTGCTCTCCCACTTCCAGTAATCAATCACATTAAATTATCAATTCTAATTGTCGAAACACACAGCTCTCAACTCAACTACATGCAATTTTGCCTAATTTTTTTCACGTGTCCATCCTAAAAATACTTGATTTTCTTGTATTAAACCTGTTTTTCTCTTACTTTTTTAAGTGACTTAGATTAATAGTTAAAATTGTACCCAATTTTAGACTTTTATACCTCATTATTTTTCTTGATGCTTGGCAAGTTGAGAGGTATGTCAGAATAATGCATGTGACAGATATGCATAAATCCATTATAATGGGTTCACTTTTTATCTTCAGTAAGGATGACCTGCACCCCTCATTTCAAGTATTTATCACAGGAGCTAAAGCCTTGGTTGCCACCTACAGCCTTTTTTTTTTTTGGCAGAGTCGAGTATGGACACTCCAACATAGCTATTATTTCTGTCCCCAAAACGGATCACTTTAAGGTGGTTCTCCTCAATACCAAACGTCTAAATGATAAAATGCCTGCTCTTAAGGAATGTCTACACTTGGAAAACATCTATGTCTGTGTAGTCACTTAAACTTGTTTTAAAAGTAAAGACAGCATTCCCTGTAAAACAGGATTTTACACTTTTCAGGCCTTCAGACCCAATGGCAACTGTGTTGGAGTCTCCATATTTGTCAAGAAACATATTAATCCCAGGTAGATCCCTAGGGACTTTTAACTCAATTAATCTTATTTAGAGAGATCTGAAGTACATTAACTACTAACTGCTTGTTACACAACACATTCTTTGTCTTCTAATGACCATGCAGGATCCCTCAGAGTTCTAAATGATCTCCCTGTTAGCAAAAGCTCCCTTATTCTGGGTGACATTAACTACCTTTCAACAAAGTGGGACACCTACACCTCCAATGTAGGATATGCCTAAAAATTCCTAGACTTAAATGACAAATACTCTTGGTCAGTTTGTAAATAAACCTATTATATGGCAGAGCACTCAATATGATTCTTACAAATTCAGGTACCTTTTGCAGTACTCCACTGGTATCTCTTTCTTCAGTGACGTCTAACCATGAACTAGTGACCTTTTCCTTGAAACTTCCCAAAGTTCCTTCAGCCAAAGCTACAGAACATAAGAACTGAAAACATGCCAACTATAAACTACTCTGATGAAATATCAAAATTCACTTATTGCTGCACTTCCCCTGAACTTAATTTAGCAGCAAACATCACTAAGGAATTGGATACTGTTGCTCGTTTTTCTCTCTCTCTCTCTCTCATAGATGACAACCAGGTGGGGTATTTTGTTTAGTTTCAATATATAGAAACACATCAAGATATATAGCAGCATCATAAAATGCAAACAAACTGGTTAACAGACAGATCTTACACACATACATGCTTACATCTCAACAGATTACTACAAAATGGCAGTCTAGCTTGCACATGCTCAGTATTTATATACTTGTGCAATCCCTTCCACATTGATCTACATCATCCCTCTTAAAAAGATTGCCCTTTGAAAAAAATAATATCAGAGTTAGACATGCATTACTATATACATTACAAACAAAACACAATATTCTTGTCCAAATATCTACTACAGGGTTTACAGATGTGACTATATCTTGTAACATAACAATCTGGACCAGATTTAGCAACAGGGACAGTTTTCGGTGAACAACTCTATCAGAAACTTCTGGATTCATCACAGGAATGGGAGTGTCCTCTTGGACTTCCTCAGGAATTGGAACACTGGACAACTCACTCTGAGATAAAGTTTCTTTCTCACAGGTATGTGTTGTGGTATAGGCTCAGACACTCATCTCAAATGTTTCCAATTCTGCCTAAAGACTGCTCCTTGTGATTCCACAATGTATGATCTCATCTCTGGGCAAATATTCTTCATGACAGCAATCCCATCATAACCTCTGGATGTTTGCATCCTTACCACTTCTTCTCACAATGGATTGAACGGTTTGCTGGTTTTATTGTAGTAGGACTTCTGGGTAAGGTGTTTCTTCAAGAGATTGGCTTTTACTGACCTATTGTTCTTGACACATGGAACCAACAATTGACTACTGATCAGTAATGTGGTTCTGGTTTGTCTCGACAAAAATCTCTGAGCAGGTGAACCAAGATGTTTATCATGAGGAACATTTCTGAGATTCAAGAGATTCAGGAAAACATCACTATTATCTCGTTTTGACTTCTCTGGTAACTGTTTTGCACTTTGAACTGCACGTTCTGCCAAACCATTTGACTGCAGGTACTCAGGACTGCTTGTGACATGAGTAAAGTCCAATTATTCAGCAAATATTTTGAACTGCTGACTTGTAAACTGCATGCTATTGTCATAAATAACTTTGAGCAGACTACCATGGGCTGTGAAATGACACTTCATCTTAGTAATGACAGTACTGGATGTTAGATTAAGAAGTAGGCCAATCTCGAACTAATTGGGGTAAGAGTTTATTAATACAAAATAATGCTGACCATTGCACTCAAAAATGTCTGCGTCTACTGTTGATCAAGATAGTTCAGGAATCTGGTTTAGCTGCAGTGGTTCCTTCTGCTGATGTGGCTTTGTACTATTACATTTGAAACAAGATGAAAGTACTTTCTCAATGTCTTGTGACTTAGAAGGCCAAAACACTAGTCCTCTCACTCTTCTTTTGGTAGAGTCAGTTCCTGGGTGACCATGATGCAAGATTATAAACTCTTGTTGCAAGGACTTTGGAACAATTACTTTCGGACCTTTCGTAATGATAAATTTGTCAGACAAAAATCTCATCTCTGTATGGAAAATAAAGTTGTACTTCTTGAGGTAAACTAGATTGTTTTGATGGCCATCCTTGATTGATAAAGTGGTTGGGTCTTTGTAAAACTGGATCTGTGGCTGTGTGATCTCTTAACTCATCAAGTTGCATGGAAGAAAAAGTTCTCACTTCCATGACTTTGAAATCAAGGTCCTCATTCTCGTGCTATTCTGTGGTGTTTCTGGGTGATCTGGATAATGTATCAGCAAGATAAAAAAGTCTGCCTTTTTTGTAGACAAGATTGAAATTATACTTTTGCAATCTCAGCATCATATGTTGCAGTCAAGCTGGAGCTGAATGCATAGGCTTTCTCAAAATAGTGACTAGAAGTTGATGGTCTGTTTCAATCTGGATATGTCTACCATAAACATAATCATGAAACTTGGAACATGCAAACACAATTGCCAAATGCTCTTTCTCGATCCGGGCATACCGCATCTCAGCTTGGGTAAGAGTTTTCAATGCATAGCCAACAGGTTGATCCTCTTGTAGAATGACTGCACCAAGACCAAATTTCGAAGCATCACAGGAAAGTGTAGCTGGTTTGTGAACATCATAGTATCTGAGAGTTGGTGGACCAGCAATTCTCTGTTTCAGGACATCAAATGCTCTTTGGTGTTGCTGTAACCAAGACCATGATACAGCTTTACATTTCAGCTCTCTGAGTGGTGCTGATAGTTGGCTCAAGTCGGGAATGAACTTGCCTAGATAGTTAACCATGCCAAGAAAACATTGCAGGGCTTGAACATTGTCTGGAGCTGGCACCTCGAGAATGGCTGTTTACTTTAATGGGTCTGGTAGTAAGCCTGAATTGGTAAATAAATGACCAACATAAGTGCCTTCTTGTAACCTAAATTTGCATTTCTGTGGATTGAGCTTAAGATTCACTTGACATGCCCTTTCTAGAACTTCTCTGAGGTTTCTGTCATGCTCATGCTCTGCTTCACCATGACCTCCTGCTAGTATGTCATCTACTATAATAGCACAAGGATACCCAGAAAAAATTTGCTCCATTGCATGCTGAAAGACTTCACTTGCAGAATTTATCCCAAATGGCATTCTCAAAAATCTGTACCTGCCAAACGGAGTACTGAACGTAGTGAGCAATGATGATTTTTTTTGTCAAGCTGAATTTGCAAAATGAGCTCTTTGCATCCAAGACAGAAAAAACAGTGGCATTTGGCATCAAGGCTATAACTTCTTTGATTGTGCGCATTGGATGATGGGGTCATTTTAATGCCTTTTTCAAATCTCATGGGCCAATACATATTCTGATGTCATCTGAGCGTTTCTTATGAGCTACTGCCATGGAAGATACCCACTCAGTAGGAGTTTCAACTGGATAAATCACACCTTGTCACATAATTTTATCTAGCTCGGCTTTTACTCTGTCCTGCATGGCTATTGGAACTTTACATGCTGGTCTGACAACTGGACAGGCCTCTGAGTCTAACATCATGGAGTACACAGTTGGAAGCTTCCCTAGTTTGTCTACAAAAAGATCAGCATAGGTAGAAAAATGTGCTGGGCAAAGTTAGAGTAGTGGTGTTTTAAGCTAACTTGGTGGACTTCCTTATTAAATGAAAGCTGTCCCATTTTCAAACTGTCTCTGAGCCCCAGTAATGACTGGATGTTCAAGGCACTCCTTAAAATAGAGAACATCAATATCTGTGCATTGACTGAGACCTGGTTCAAGGCTCCAGAGACCACCCCTGCATTATGAGGCTATAACTCATACCACACTTTCCGGCCACCTAACCTGGACCGGAACACCAAAGGTGGAGGTGTGTCCATATTCATTAAGGATATCCACACCTCCAGGCTAGTTGCTCAGCATAATGCATCCAAGGTTATCCAAGTGCAACTAACTCTGGGCAAAACTGCAATCTAAATTGTAGCTTGCTACAGATCCCCCACCATGCCCCAGGATTCCCACTCCACTTTTCTTGATATACTGGAAAATATTAGGGTTCAACAAAACACCCTAATAATGGGTGATTTCAACTACCCCACCATTAACTGGGAAAACTATTCATGTACCAACTCCTTCGCTCAACTCTTTCTGGAATTCATAAATTCCAATGCCCTGGATCAACTTATCCACAGCCCCACCAGTGGCAACAATATCCTAGACCTAGTCATTACCAACATGAGTGACCGGTGTTCCACACCTGAAGTCAACTCCTTGTTGGTCAGATCTGACCATAAGCTACCCACCCTATATATCCACATCCCGCTCCCACCCCCCATTAAGGAAATCATGGTAAAAAATTTCTCCAAATCCAAATTCATGCTTCTTAAGACAGAAGTGGTGAACTTCATGACAACAATGCAGATGGACAATACAGTTACGACTGCTGAATCCTACACAGATGCACTCTATAAGCACTTTCACAAGTGCATGGATCATGCTATTCCAAACAGAACCAAGATGCTATCCTCCAAAAAAAGGAAGCCAATCTGGTGGTACCCTGCCATAAACAAACTCTACAACAAAAGGAAGAAACTGTTGCAAAAGAGAGTAAAATCCCATGAGTGGAGGAGTTCTCTGGTCAGCCTCAGTAAGAAGCTTAGATCCCTTATAAGATCCTCCAAAGCTAGCTACGAAAACAAAATTACCACTGATTCTAGGGACAACCACAAAGCATTCTATAGCTATGTCAAGAATCTCAATGGCAACACCCAGATCTGCTCTGAGTTACAGCACAATGGCATGAAAATTACAGAACCAACTGATATTGCCAACATCCTGGCAGATAGGTTCAGTGCTAACTTTACCCCCCTCTCACCCCCTAAAGGGCCCATATCTATACAAGAAGAATGCAGAGTCCCTGTAATCACAACTCCGTAAGTAAAAGCTGCACTCTCTAAAGCCAAAAGCACAGCATCCATGGGACCGGACAACATCCCAGACTGTGTTTTACACAAACTTCAGAGCGAACTGGCTCCCCACCTAAGCACCATGTTCAATCATAGTCTCACATCAGGCTTTGTGCCCACTAAATGGTGCAAAGCAACAGTTATCCCACTCAACAAAGGGGGAGCCACCACTGATCATGGAAACTACCGCGCTATTAGCTTGACAAGCCTGGTCTGTAAGATCATGGAACGTATCATCATGGAACTCATAAACAAAGACATTGTTAACCTCCAGACTCTTGACCCCACCCAGTTGTACATCTTCTGTAAGTCAAAAAACAAAATACCTTTCCATTTACACTAGAGCAGATCAGTTTGCCCCCCCCCCCCAAGATTATTCTTCTTCCCCTTGCAGCTCCTAACCTCTGTAGTGGCTCATTAGAGCTCCAGTAGCACTGTCGACTAAAGGACTGGCAGACTGTAGGCATCACATGCTCCACAGTGTTGTGGTCTGTAGGTACAACATGTAGAGCTCTCTCTAGGTAACACCCAAACTTTGAGCCACAACTACCTCCCTTCCACTCCGCATGGGTCACCTGGCAATGGCTGTTCTCTCCTATGGCCTACATTCACATTAAGCCTTTTGGAATGGTAAACCTTACAACCCCAACAACAAATACATTTTCGCTGGGCTCAGTCATATTGCCACTGACAATAAATGAAGATGTGTACCCATGGGAGTCAATCAAGCAAAAACTAAAGCAGTTGAAATTTACATCCTTACTACCCTGCTTACATTCTGTGAATCTCAAGCCTTTGCTGAAAGGAAACTGGTTAAAGCAAGAAAATTACCCTAGGCCCCAGAACCAGTGGGACTGTTACATTCTCTAAGGTGCTTGTTTGGAGTTTTTTCTAGTCTTATGATCCAGTGAATAGCTGAACAAAATTACTGGAAAGAAAAGAAAAGAAATTCAAGGAAGAAATACGTTTTGCCCAAAGTTTAATATGTAAAGCTGACACGATACCACCCAATACGCTGAGAAGGCAACAGCTTGAAAAGACAAAAAGCTTATCTGCAAATGCAGGCTGCCTCTCAACCCTCCCACAAAATGAACGCAGTCACTTTATGTATAGCCCTATGCTGTTACATGCTGAAAGAACAAAGGAAGACACTCAGGTTTGATTGTAGAAAATGTCAAAGAAAATTACCACACCGTTCTCAACCCCCATGTAAGCTAGTGTAAATGATCTCGTGTATAAATACTGTATCTGAATAGTGCTGGTTTCTGACTATGCTAGGTAGAGGGCATTAGTTGGTGATGGGATCCCTCTACTAAGCCTGTTTCATACTTGCACTCTACAGAATAATTTACTGCCAAGCTCTATTCATATTTAAATAGTTTCATATACACATCTGCCCCCCTCAGAAATAAATACAACACCAAATTCAAAAATAAAGCCCTATGGGCAGCATAAAAAAAGAAAAAAAATACTCATTGCATGCAAATATAAACGTAATTCTCAGAAAGCTAAAAACACTCTCGCTAAACTAAACAAGGAACTTGAGACTTGATTAAATTAACCAAAACCTGATATGAGGTAACAATATAAACCAAGGTGAAAGATAACCACAAATTATTGTTTTAACTGTGCTAGAAGTCTCAAACAATGACTGGCACTACAGTGAGCTAATAAATTATATCACATTCTTGTTTCAGAGGATATAGTCAATCTACTGGCCAACTAATTCAGATTGAACTTCATCTCACCAGTCCTCCAATATTCTCACACAAAATACCTGCATCTATAACCCCCTCAAATATCTCAACAATTTCTGAGGTTAGTACCCAAGGCCAAGAATATAATGTCTATTGTGACTGGATAACATAGTAGACTGCCTACTGGTTAGTCTGAAACCTGATATGTTGAACCCCTTACAAAGGCTATTCAATACTAATCTCAAAACAGGTTTTGTGCTGGATGAATGAAATACTGCAACATACATTCTCCTGCATGAAAGTGGGACTTCAATGGGCCCAACATATTCACTATTGTAAGGAAATCCTTTTTCATTGTACAGCTTATATCTAAAGGTTTATCATCCAGACAAGGCATATAATTGTTCCCCTCTACTTGGCACCCGTTAGGCCAATCACTGAGTATAATGACCCTTTTGGTATCTCCAAATACTTGTCACAAGTGGATGCCATCTAACCCTCAACTATTTAAGAATTATTCCAAGGCAAACCTTCTACTAATGACTTATACCATTCTAAAATTTCCATCCCCCAAAATGATGTGAACTCTGCTACCACTATACAAATTCTTTACAGAAAACCTATACCATCATGTGAACCGCTGCAATGAGGTAGCTGTACCCACAGGGAATAAACAGAGAACCAACTCAAACAACAAGCCACCATGGTGGAATCCCGATAACAACAAGTTCTATAACAAAAGGAGGAAAACCGTGGCCAAAACCAGGAAGTGCAAGATCCAGAAAGGTATGAACCTCCCTGAAATTAAATAAGCAACTCAGAAATCTTAAATATGGCCCACCAAAGCCAAATTTGAGGCAGATATATCATCAAAGACGAAGTATAACCACAAGGCCTTCATCAGCTTTGTTCGCAACCTCAAAGGTAACATGACAGTGTGCTGAACAAATTGTAAATGGAACCACCTAAAAAGAACCAGAAGATATAGCAAACCTACTGGCTAATAAATTTAATCCCAGTTTCACCCCTTATTCCCGACAATACCCATCAGAAGACACCCTCGGCCATAAATCCTCTGGCTATCTCTAACGAACAAGTCTTCAATGCACTCTCCATGTCAAAGAATACTACCTTAATGGTCCCTGATAATATCCTGGGATACCTCTTCGATAGCATGAAACATGAGCTATCAAGCACTCTAAAATCACTGTTCATCATTAGCCTACTAATTGGCTTCATGCTTAGTGAATGGAGGACTGCAGCAGTTAACCCTTAGCACAAGGATTGGCCTTCTACTGACCTGGATAACCACAGTCCATAAGTCTGACTGGTCTTGTATGTAAAGCCATGGAAAAAATTATCATAGATATTTTAAATAAAGATGCAGAGAACCAGTTTTCTTATTTACTGCTACAATGATTACAGATATTGAAATAAAATAGCATGAACACTGAGCCATTTGCTAAACAATACAGTCTCACAATGAAAACAGACTCAGCATGAGCAGTAAACTTCTCTGCCCTTGAAACTCTAATTCATTGAAATGGCATGAAAACCCACTTTAAAAGAAAATGCTTCTGCCAGTGGAGGATTAAGTTTACCTTTGAGCTGTTTTCAAACCATAGGCTCCTTGCACACATTTACAGGGTCATGCACACATGTATGTGTTTTTTGATTCACCCTTGTGATCAGTTATATTCCTTTTATAATACAGCACCATTTGTTAGAATGGTGTTTTAAATTTGCATTTATGAACATTTTTCTAGAAATCAATGAAACAAAATGTATGAAACAATAAAGATAAAACTACCCATTTCAGAAAATTTCAACCATAAAATGCCACTTGAACATCCTTCATTACAATCCACCAGTATCACTCAAAAAACACAATCTCTGCAAAAGTAAAAGTCATCCAGATAATTCCACATTAAAGAGATCTGTAACTAATGACGGGGTTGCTTCTGGCAAACAACTTTACATTTCAATGTTTCATCTACAAATTCAGTATCTGTTGCCTTGGAAGAATTAATTGCCTATATTACATTAAAAAAATGGTAAGCTGATAATATTGCAATAAGGAATGACTGACAAACCAACAAGTTCATAGTTACTAGGGATCTTATACAAAGGAGGACAAACTCAGGAGTGGAGAACCCCTATAACCCCCTTAAAATGCACCAAATAATTCACAATCAAAATGGCACTGCAATATCAGCACTCCATCTACATGGTGTGGGAGTAGAATCCACAGCCTTGTGCACCAAAGGCAATTATGCTACTAACACTGCTTTCATATTCTACAATACAAGCAGTGGCTGCCACTTGATAAACAAAACAGTTAGTTGCACACTGAAAACAGACTTAGCATGAGCAGCAGTAAATTTATCTTCCCTTGAAACTCACAATTCCATGAAAATGAAATGAAACTCAGTCCCTTGTAAATGCATTGAAACTCATAATGCCCTGAAAATGTACTGAAACTCAAACTCACAATTCCATCGTCCATCTGGTAGTCAGGCTCTTGTCTCCACTGGAGCTCACAGTTCCTTCAGCAGTCTGGTAGTTGGTATAGAGGATTCAAGCTCTTGTCTCCTGTAACCAAGTTACAGGGTCAAGCCTGATCAAGTTAATTGACTAACCTGCTCTCCACCTTAACTAGAGCATTACACACCATACCATCATACCTTTCAACCTCTTAGCATAAGAAATCTGGACAAAGAATAAAATAGGGACAAATTTTCAATATTGCTCTTACAGACTTAGAAAGTTGCTATTTGTCTTCGCATGTATTTTCTAAAGGGAATGAAGTCAGACTCAGATGCATGACATTTATTTATTTCAATCCTCACTAATTTGCCAGAAAAACACAAATATTGAGGAATAGGCCAAAATATGAGGCAAAAATAAGGGCATTCTGCAAAAATCTGGACAGCTGAGAGGTATGCATATCTCTCACTCTCTTAGTGCAAGAAATCTGGACAAAGCTTGAAATAATGGAGATACAATGGCCCAAAATATGGATCATGCCTTTCAACCTTTTCAAGCAATAAATCTGGACAAAACCAGTAGTAATGGGTGGATATAGGCCACAAAACATGGAAACATTTTAAATATTGTTCTTACAGGCTTAGAAATGTGATATAATTGCATGTTTTGTATTAGCATGACTTTTCTGAAGCATGTGGAGTTTGAAACTCAAATGCCTGTCATTATTTTCTCACTTTAGTCCTCAATGGTTAGTAATTTGCAAGAAAACCACCAATTTTAGGAGAAACGGAACAAAAATATAAGGCAAAAATCTGGTCAGTCTGTGAAAATCTGGACAGTCAAGAGGTGTGATAGGGAAAGATTTTAAATATTGCTCTTTTTAACTAAGAACGTTTCTAGAATAACAGGATTTGTGTTAGAATGCATTTTCTGAAGAATATGAATATATAGCGCATTTGTTAGTGACTTCAGTCCTCTGTGATTTGCCAGAAAACCACAACTTTTATGAGAAACAAACCAAAACTATGAGGCTAAATCTGGACAGTTGAAAGGTATGTTAAATACACACACACACACGCACACACACACACACACACACACACATATACACTCTCACACAGTAACGAACACACACACACACACACACACACACACACACACACACATACACACACACACACATGCACTTTATCTGTCATTCACACAGAACGGCTAGTTCAAATTGCATACATACATGCATACATATATATACACACACACAGACTTTCTCACTCATACAGAAACAAATGTAACCTCTAGAATAAGTAACATAAGTGTACATACACACACCATTCATTTTACATACTTACCTTCTGTCTCAATAATACAGACATTTTAAATTGCGCACGCAAGTGAAAAAATATGCTTACATCCATGTTAGTGTGTGTACGACACACACATGACCCTCCTTATAGGAGAATATGTGGCTTTAGCTTTTTCTTCTAGATCCTAATGCCTACCCTGTGCTACCCCATCCATGCACACACTGTACTGAAATGCGTACAGTGAATATGCCTCCCCACATCCTTGGGTGCAGTATTTTGTTTAGATGTTTTAATACATAGAAACACATCAGTATGGATACCAGCATCATAAAATACAAACAAACTGGTTAACAGACAGACCTTGCATACATACATACTTACATTTCAACAGCTTAATACAAAATGGCAGTCTAGCTTGCACATGCTCAGTATTTATACACTTGTACAAGCCCTTGGATAGTTTGTTAAAGGTACATACACACACATTGATCTACGGATACCTATTTAGTAAAAATGCAGAGAGGCTAGCAGTCCCTACAAGAACCAAGTATCACAGGAAATTCAGAAACAAAACATATTGGTGGTCCACCACCATCAGCAAATTACACAAAAAAGAAACTCCTTACATTATTTATTAGATCTAAAACACCTCTTCTCAAGGATATTATGAAAAGCATTACAAAAATACCACTACTAGGGTCCACTAAAGAAGCCCATGCCTCTGAAACCAAAGATTATAAATCCTTAGTTGTTAGAAAACTAAACATATAAATGCCCTACACTGCTCAGAACCTATTCAAAATGACATCTCCAGTTCTCACCCAATAAACATTGCCGATAGCACTGCAGACAAATGTAGTGCTAACTTCAACCCCAAGACTTCCAGTCAATGCCCAGAAAAGTCTGACTACCTTACTCTATCAATTACCTCAAAAGGTCATTTAAGAAAGTACTAATCAAGAGCAAAAAAATACTTACTTCCTCCATAGGACTTGACAATATATTTGGTTGATTAAGTGTTAGACACACTCCTCACTGTTACTTGTCTTGTCCTGGATTAGTGGCACAATGAAGTGGTCTTGCTCAGGCATAAGGGTTGCTTTACAACTGACCCATTTTAAGTGTAATCTGTGAAGCCATGGAAATAACAACTTGACCTCAAACAGTGATACCAAGGTTCTAGTTAGGCTTGAGTCCCAAATGTTTGGCTTTGTGAAGAGTAGATCCTGTCTAATCTGATAAACTTCTTTTAAATGCTTTCACAGGCTGTAGATGGTGTCCATCCAGTTCATGTAGCATACCTTGACCTGGAGAAGGAATTCAACATCATTCTCCATGCTGGCATCAAACAAAAGTGAAATGCTTTAAAAAAAGACCCGTATCTGCTAAGATAGATAGCAAACTGGTTGAAAGACAGAACCCAAACAGTGAGAGGTGCAGGTGCCTCACAAAAAAGTATAAAAGTGACTAATAGTGTCCTGGAGACATTGGTGATAGGAACTTTAATTTTTGAGGATTTACCTATCCACTTTCCACGCAAACAAACAAAACATCCAGATAAAATTTGCAGACAACTGAAATCTGACAGTTGTTAAGTCAAGTTATGACACCCAAACCATCCAGAATGAACTCTTCCTGATAAACTTCTGGTATACGAAAACTGGAGTCGAGCTAAATACTAAAAAGTGTAGTATCATTACAGTTGTTAGATAAGCCCTCTCCTCAACATAATGTATAGCTAACACATCACTACAAAATGAAAATGTAGTTGAGGACCAAGGTATGTGGGTTAACGGCTCCCTCACTTTTGACCATTATTTGGCAACAGCTGTCAGGGAATCCTTGTATTTAGCCCAGGTAATTGCCAAAGGAATATCATCAAGGTCTAATGAGGTAATTATTCCTTTATAATAAGCTTTAATCAGGAGAATTAGAGAGTACAATGCTCCATTTGGGATGCATCTCAATAAAATATCAACCAATTAGAAAAATCCCAAATGATTCTAATCAAAAGATAATGCCTCAAGTCCCAGAACTACCAAGTGAGACTAGAAGTGCTAGCCTTTACTCAGAGTCTTGCAGACATTTGAAGAGAGATTTCTGTATTGCTTACTGTGCCATTAGAGACACAATTGTCCTGGACCTCCTATTTCTCAAAGTCCAATACCACCCCCCAGAGTTATAGAACTAGGGATTTAAATCTTCACCAACAGAGAGAGTGGAGGAACAGATTTATAACCCAGTGCCTCCAAAATTTCTGGAATAAATTTCTCATGCACAAATGGAGCTTAAATTATTATTTGTGGCATCTCCAAAATGCAATGAAAATAAATTCCAGTATGAGTTTCATTATTAACTATTATAGTTGCAAAGCATATTAATTACATTTTTTATTTTGCTTAGAAGCTGGCAACCTACATGTTTACATTAGCTATAGTTCCCAACAAAAATGTATATATTCTATTTCCTTGTAGAAAGGGATGACCACAGTATACACTGGGATCATGTATATACTGTATTATGTCTGGCATGGAGGTGCAGTGATCCAAAGACTGTAAACTGGGTCATGTGATTCTTTATCAAGAGACAAAACTGTGTGCATGAAATAAGGAATTATCAGACATGGAGAAGGCTTTCAGGAGAAATAAACTTAAGAATCAGTAAGTAATTGATGTGTACAGAGAGAGAGAGAGAGAGAGAGAGAGAGAGAGAGAAATCATGCCCTCACAATTAAAAGAAATAACCTTGGAAGCAGGGCTGTGTAAATATGCACATAAATCAGAAAAAGAACACAAAGTTAAACAAGTGAGAATCTACTGAGGCTGAAATGAGCCATAACAAAAACATGAAAATGTAGCAGAGATAAGATCTGGATAAGCTTTGGTTATACACATGATCGGTACAACTGTCCTATATAAATAAGTTATGTTGAAGTTGAAAATGTTGTGTATTGTGGTGCAAAATAATAGAAATTAATTATTTGTGTGACCAATAAAAGATGAAGGAGTAAATTCTTTGCAATAAAGTGTCAGAGAAGCTGAAAACAACAACAGTGCTATGAATAAATTAAATACTATAAGGCATGAATCTAAAAAGTAGTGAACCGAAGACAGCTGTGTAAGTGGTGTACTCTTTGAAGTCATTGTGCAAAAATAATGTGAAACAAATCCCTTATTTGTGAATATAAAATAAGAAACACAAGGTTCAGCTCCAAGTAGTTGGAATGGAAGCTTTCACCTCTATCAGGTCATGTAATTTGTCAGTGGTTTGATATGGTAATGAATTCACTAAGATTAGGAAAATAAAAGCTATATTGAAGAAACCACAAATATCTGTATATGCATAGATCTATAATGTTTTAATGCAGTTATCAAAAGGGAGACCTGTGTGCTATATAGCATAGAGGATGTGGTTCTATTTATGTTTATACTATTTGTCAGATCTTCATATAAATAAGGAGTCTTTGCAAATTAAATTTGAAGATTAGAGTTCCATGCCCTGTACTTTTAATTTACCTGTGGGAAAGAATTGCTTTCTAAGACTTCTGTTTGGTATTTTATAAGCGAATGAACTGTTTCAACAAGCAGATATGCAGGTGATTGAAGTGCTGGAGGGTTTTGGGACTATAACTGAAAATGTACTTGCATAAAGTGGAACAAAAGAAGACCATGAGGCAGTTTGAAGCTGCAAAGAAGCAAGTGACAAATCAAAAATAGCAGGGTTTGGTTACATTGTAACTTTAGAGGACATGAAAACAGATGAAGGTAAAATTACAGCTGTAGCATAAATACTTCTGCCACAGGATAAACAAGAACTTACCAATGTCTGATCTTTTGAGGTTTGGCCGAATATGGTAGAAATTAGTGTTTTACTGAGGAAATTATTTCAACAAGAGATGTCATGGTGTTGAAATAAAGAGAAAAACATAGTTATATGTTAATAAAACAGTCAATGACTCCAGCAGCACCCACAATGAAATATTTTGATGTGAATAAGTAAATCATGTAAGAGGTAGATGCCAGTTAGAATGGAACTGGTGCAATTATTTTTCATGAAGATTAATCAGCAAATTATGCATCAAGAGCATTTATAGATTTGCAGAAAAGGTAAGCAAATAGAAAAACAGCTGTTCTCTATAATATGTGGTTGTGAACAGTGTCAAGATTAGCAAGACGAGAAACTAGAGCAAGCTGCAAAAGGGTATTAATCATTACTGAGTATACTTAAGAAGTATTTGCACAAGGATCTGTTGGGAATACAATATAGTCCAAATGACAAGAATTTTTTTTTCAACATGAATATGTTGCAGCCAATGGATCTGGAAGTTTTTACTACTTTAAGACTTGCAGAAGTATCAAAGTTGCAGAAGGAGTATCCAAAGGGTAATCCAAAGAGATTTGCAGAGATTGATGGTACAAAGAAGTTATGAATGAAACCCCATCTACATATGCATCGGCTACGATAAGTGTAAAAGTGATGTTTCTACAGTACTCAATGTATGATATTTTTTGAAGAAGCAAGACAGACGTGCAAATTGTTCAGAAAAACAAAGGAATAAAAAGTTTGCTTAAAAGTATTTTAGAAAAGAAGATGGGCTATGTGCCAGTTGGACTTTCTCGGTAAACAAATGTTAAATAAATAAAAATAAAAAAATAAAATAAATATAATAATGCAGCTTGTCTTGGGATACTGGAATATCTTTGTAAATGCTCATTATTTAAAACAATGATTCCCAATAAAATATAAATATGAGGTGCATATATAAAATGCATCTATTAATTTATCTTACATAAAAAATGTGTATGTAATAAATTATTTTGCTTTTAAAAAAGGAGATGTAACATACTGATAAGTTCTCTGAGGGTACGGTGCATTATCCTTGTACACAGTACCAGGATGACAAGCAATATAGCGTTGCAATAGGTTTATAACCCAGTGTCTCTCAAATCTTTGGAATACACTTCTGCTGTATATTAAGGAATGTGTCTCACAATCTGCCTTTAAACATAAGCTAGATGACTAGATGGGTAGCGCAAGTGTAGTTTAGGATTGACTGGTATGGGCCTGCTGTAGAGAGGAGGTGCGGCATGAGGGAGGGTACTGGCTGGGTGTGACTGGTCATAAGACATAGTGGTTTTGAAATTCCATGAAATCTAGGTTGTATAGTTACTTGTTTTCTTAACTGGGAGAGTGGGCTATACCCCTTTCAGACACAGAATGGGCCACAGAAACAAATACAATATGCACCAGGAATAAACAGAGAAATCATACACTTAATAAAGCAGACATACATAGCAAAATACAAATAAAATGAAAAAATTTGCTCAGCATATAGGAATTCTCTATATAAATGAAAAATGATAAGGAATAAATATATGAAATATCAATATATAAAGTGCTTGACTCAATGAAAGCACTTCCATTTGGAGGGTTCAGTTTTGTCATATTGGAATATAATATTAAAGGAGTGAACTTATCATTTTAGAAAGAAAAAGGAGTGCAATTAAATAATTAACATCAGTGAGGTGTTTTATTGTATTTATAAGGCTAGGTATTTTACACATTAACCTAAATATTGAACACACATACGTTTAAACTCTTCCCTTTGACATAGTTGCAAATTTGTTTTTCATGAACAACTATAGATTTTGTGTTGCAGTTATTTCATGAAATAGGGTCTAGTTTGGTAAAAGCTGTTTCCCAGGCTACTGATGAGAATTGTGTTTTTCAGTTTGAGGCTGTCAGTGTTTCTTAAGGAATATGTTGATTCAAGTGACCTCAAGCTGTTTGAAAGAGGGTGCAATCTGGAAGTTAGTGAGCTTAACAGAAAATTAATTCTGCCCGTACCTGAAACCCGTCTGGCATGCTATATAGTTAAGTAATAAAGTTCTCTGTTGCTACCATGATGTATAAATCTCAAGACTATTGTCATCAGTTTATAACAGGTGAATGTTTCAGGCTGACAGGGGAAACAATTATAGGTAGAACATATATTGATCTAGGAATTAATACAGTGATAGCACAGCAGAACTCATTTGTAAGAAGCTTGTTTGTAATATTGTAATAAGCTGCTTTAAGTTACCATAGCATCTATATGGCTATTAGTTGTCTGAATTGGAAGAATGAGTGTGTTGTCAAGTAGAACCCCTAAGTATCTTTGTTCTGGTTTGTTAGGTAGCAGGGTTCATGTGGAGTAGGTGATACCTATCTGGCTAAATATTTAATTGCACCAAAAATCATAACCGAAGATTTTTTGTATTAATTATTAGCTTGCTGTCAATGCCCCATTTTCAAATTGAGTTAAATTTCTTTAGTAAAGACAGTATCACCTGTTTATAATGTAAAGTTTAGATGAGGCAAGTTCCAAGGCTAGCTATCAAGGCATAGTCAACAGAGCAGAGCCTAATATAAACCCTTGGGGCACTCCCTTAGTCAGTATGTCTGTTTCTGAACAGCAGATATGCCCTATCACTGTAATGATCTATTGACAAGGTAATTCTTAAACCATGTGGTAGCTTCCATAAGCAAACAAAAGTAATCAGCGATCATAAATAATATAAGTTTAAGATTAACTTTTTAAGATATAAAAATATCATACCTATTGATAGGCCTTTCTCCATAGTGTCATACATTTGTGATGTTATTGTGAAGATAGCAGTCTGAGTACTGTAGTTTGTTCAGAAACGATGATAATTGTCAGACAGAAGATTGCGTTTTAAAATGGATTCAAGTATTTTATTGTAGGAAACATTAGGTAGTGGCATGATTAGTGCATGCTTAAAACTTGGAGGAATCACCTAAACTGTTAAAAGGGAATTTGTAGATATAGTTTAAAGATTTTGCAAGGACTTCAACATACACACAAACACACACAGACACACACACACGCAGACACACACACACACACACACACACACACACACACACACACACACACACACACACACACACACACACACACACACACACACACACACACACACACACACACACGTAGTTTGTTTTGTCATAATTTGCTTTAGTAAGTTTTTTTGGTGTTAAAATTGTCAGTGGTACAGTTGGTCAAATTACATAATATACAAGATGCGGACTATTGACTGTAACATAATTCTTTGTTTTTCTATTTGCTTTGTAGTTGTGTGACAATGGAGTTGGTATATTTTAGTTGTGTGGATTTTGGGGGGAGGTTACCACATTAAAGCCGATTTTGAACGTTTTATTTAGGTATTGTTATGACTGCAGACGTCCTGTCTATATTTGTTTCATGCATTTGTATTTGCAATATACAGTAATACAAACACACACAAATATATATAGATATATATATATATATATATATATATATATATATATATATATATATATATATGTATACACACACACACACACACACACATATATATATATATATATATATATATATATATATATATATATACACACACACACACACACACACACACATATATATATATATATATATATATATATATATATATATATATATCTATGGTTCTACTTTACATACCTGAAATACCACATAACTGAAGACCAGATAACCGAAACGAGAATGCCGAAACTTCAAATACATGAATGTCCACATAGCTGAACAGTTTCCTAGGGTAAGTAACCACTGGGCCAATAAGGGGAGAATTACCATGTTCCCCACTGTAGTGAAATCCTGGAGTTGGTCTATTTAGTTAGGAAGGGTGTGGGGGACGCAGCCCCTCACCTGGGTAGGCTGTAGATGGTGCAGTATGTTCTCTGTGTGTTTTTGGCTCAGTGGTTACTCACCCTTGGAAACTGTTCGGCTATGTGGATTTTTGTGTATTTGAAGTTTCTGTGTTCTCATCTCGGTTATCTGGTCTTCAGTTATGTGGTATTTCAGGTATGTAAAGTAGAACCATATATATATATATATATATATATATATATATATATATATATATATATGTATATAAAAATATATAAGTAGAAATATGGATTTTGTGTAAAGGGGTTGCATCTTTTTAATAAAATGGAAATTTCCTAAGAAGGGGGTGAGAAAATATTGGCTTTAATGGCATCAGTTATTGTATATACTAAAATTGACACTGTGCTAGCTTTAGCTAATATTTTAGTGGCACTAAGTGATGTGATAAGCTTCCAAAATCTCTTTGGATTGCTTAGGTTGGTAATATAAAGTTTCTGTACTATTGTGCTTTAAGTGTATTTGTCTAAATTCTCATAGCGTGTGTTTTAATTTGCTGGTATTTCCTTACCTCAGTAATGCTTTGTATACCTTGTGTCCATGATTTCGTGCCTGTTTGGTATTCCTAATGGACACTTTTAACTCTGCTATGATCTAAGGAAAATGGTTATCTTTGATGTTTTTTTCTTTTCTAGAGGAAATTGTCTGGGGGGAATTTAATAAAGCCTACATGTTTTTTTTTTTCATGTAGGCATCGTGCAGCGATGCTTACACAGACGCGAACATATTAAGATTCAGTAAGCACTGTTGAGCAGCCTACATGCGTAAACACGGAAAATTCTGCAGCATGCAAATCGCCTCATAAGCAGGTGAATCTCATGCAAATGAGGCAGGAAGAGCAATCCAACAAGCAGAAAGGCATCTGTTCAGACCCCGTGTCAGTGTCTATAGTGTACTTCAAAAAATTCCACATACAGGAATCTAGACAGACAAATAGGGTGTAAAACTGTAGAAATGGTGACATAAATCCCCTGAAAATGTAATACCACGTACACATATGGGCAAAACTATTATTCTGTATGTCAGAAACATTAAAGGGAATAAGTTAAATTAATATATTTTTTTAATAATCTCAGCACATTTGCTCTATGTAACACAATGCACAAACATGCTTCATAGAAAAAAAATAGGAAAAGAAAGAATTTTATAGTATGTGACAGAACTGCATTATAGGACCTGGTATGGGGTCTCTACAATGGTGCATTGCTGCTGTTGCTAAGGTGATAGGGTTATGAAGCATTTAGTTTCCAGGCTGTCAGCATGGATATGTATGCAAATGTGGTGGAGTTATTGTATAGCAGAAAAGAATAATCATGTCTACATATCCCCTTCGTGCAGGCTTTTAGACCATGTTGATATTTACTCAGGATGTGGCTGACATGAGGGGGGTTGTATCCTCTCACTTCTAAGCTCTTTTAAACTTAGGTGCATGTGTTTACTTGGTGTGCCACCTGGCTGAGCATTTTCTTAAAACCAGATGCATTCAATTAGAAATTTTGACCATTGTATAATCTATGCTGCGGGATGTGGCGCTGTGCACAGAGTCATGCATGGAAATAGGGCCATTAAATTATGTTAATTATATTGCAGGCAGGTGGGAAGCATCATACTTTGCCAATCACACATTCTACACCTACAGCAGAGCTGTATAAAGTATGCATACACCCTACATTCTGATTTTCCCCCATACTCTGGATCATTGGAGTATTGACTTGGGAATTTTAACTGAGATAATGCTAGGGGCTGCTGCAGGACTGCTATATCTGTATATGCTAGAGTCTGAAGTCAATGTTGCTGCTGCTGCTGACAATAGGCCTAGGCAGAGAAGGAGAAGAGTGTTCAGGCCCAGGGTAACCTTCCAGGAGCTACATGATCTGGGGATTGTAGAGTACTACAGGGTGGAGAGAGAACATACTACAAGAACTCACTGAGCTCTGTCACCCTCAACTCAGACTCAGAGCGAACAGAGAGGAACCCTTCCTAGTGGAAACAAAGGTATGTGTAGCCCTTAGAATACTAGCTATGGGTACTTTCCAAAGACCAGCTGGGGGCATGATGGGTGTTTCACAGATATCTGCATTCAGGATACTCAAGCATTTCCTGCATGCCATGCTACAACATGGCAGTGAGCACATATCTTTTCCCCTGACCGTTGAGGCAAGGGCCAGCAGTATGCAACACTTCTACCATGTAGCACACTACCCTGAGGTATTGGGTGCTATAGATTGCACTCATGGTACACATCAAGGCACTACCCGGTGAGGAGGGTAGAATCTACATCAACTGCAAGGGGTACCACTCCATCAACTGCCAAATTGTATGCAATGCCCAGGGACTAATTATTCTGAATGTGTGCATTGGCAGCCCTGGCAGTTATCACGACTCCCATACCTGGTATGCATCACAGTTGTACCAGATGTTTGCTAGGGGGGATATCCCACGCGGCCATTTACTGGGGATGCTGGCTATGCCCTGGAACCATGGATGATAACACCCATCAGAAATGCAGACATACCCATGGAAGACCACCATAATAAGGCACACATACAAACTAGGAACATCATAGAGAGTAAGTTTGGGCTTCTGAAGTCTCAATGCCTCGATATATCTGGTGGAACTCTGCAGTACTCTCCAGCCACATGTGCACATATGTTCACAATATGTGCTATGCTACACAATCCGATCCTGCAGAAACAGCTGCAGTAGTATCAGCAAAGGGAAGGGATACATATCCCCCCCACCAGTGCCTAGGTCACCACAGCCACAGTCACAGGAGGACTCAGAGGATGAACCCCTGCTGATGTCCCTGTAGGCAGATGTAGGCATGCTCACTATGCCCTGCCTTTGGCTAAGAGACAACACATACCACATTCACTGACAACCTAGGGGCCTGGGGGCTGACACCTTACTCCTACTTACATGCATAGATTTAAACTTATGCCAGGTAACCCACACAACCTGTACCTATCCATGTATTGGATGTGTACTTCTTGCATCAGACAGTGTCAGACCTGAACTACAGTTCTGTCAACTGTTGCATTTGCAAGGTAAGTCTCTAACCTACACAGTACTTGTAAAGATTAATATGATATGGTATTGCATGTATGGATCTGCTACATTTATGCAAGTAAATATAGTGGGCTATTTGGACAGAAGTAACATCCATGTGGGACTACAGATATCCAGTCCACTATCACGTGTCCTTTAATATTCACTAGGCCTTATGCATGGAATATTCACTACATCAGTCAAGGGAGATGTTAAACAGTGGGGTTACATGATATTTGGACTACTGTGTATCCCAGCAGAACATGTGGTGTTGTTCCCCCACCCCCAACAGAGCAGTGTTCCAATATAACTGCTTTAACAGTGACCCATCAATGGTATATCAGCAGTCCAGACAATCTCAGAGCAGTAACATAGCCCATACAGTGTATGTCTCACTTAATGCAGGAATAACAACATACATATTTATACTGTTGATTGTGTGATGAATGACTCCTCTCTATCTGGCAGCTTGTGTGGCTCAGTGGACTGGGGAAGTTAGCAGGGATTATGGTGTTGATGGTTCTAACGTGTAAGTAGCCACATCTTTTGGATGTGAGGTATTATTATGTTGTTTTTTTACAGACAGTCAGTCTGTGTGTGGTGTAACATTATTAACCTCTGTCACATATTAATTACATCAGATAGCTGAAGAATGCTGTGGGCAATTTGAGTGAGGTGCAGTACTTAAGAAATAGGGACAGATGTGATTGTAAGTAACACACAAAATAGCGGGTTGGAGTACAGGTAGATGTGGGCTGGAGTCATTTTATAAGTATTGACAATCCCAATGGGCATGCTCATACACTTAAACAGATCACAATTCTGTTGCCCCTTGCTTAAAATGACCTCTTATGTATAGATATGTCTGTACATACATACTGTGTATATATATATATATATATATATATATATATATATATATATATATATATATATATATATATATATAGTTTCATAGTTTCATAGTTTAGTACTAGGCTATCTGCTCTGGGGCATTTATAAGCCTAGCCATAGTGATGTGGCTTTCGCCACCCCATGTAATGGTACAAAAGTGTACGGAATAGATTTAGAATACTGTGCCTCTGTCTAGTAGTGACACAGAGATGACCCCCGGGGTAAACCTACGATCTCCCATCCACTCGTCAAGATTTCTCTTGAAGAGAGTCAGTGAGGGGCTCTGCCTAACATGAACTGGGATTCTGTTCCAGAGTATGGGAAGCCTCTGAGTTATTAATCTGTCCCTCCAGCATGTCCTATTCATATTTGTGCTGAGGTTTAAATCTTTAGCTCTCGTGGTTCTGATGGCTTTGGATTTTTTGAGGTGGAGCATGTCCATCAATTCCTGATTGGACATGGCCTTGTACGTCAGGCACAGATCACTTCTGAGTAGGCGGTATGCTACTGAATAGAGCTGGAGTTTCTTTAGTCTGGCAGCATATGACATATGTTGGAGACCCTTGATCCTCTTGGTGAGGTACTTTTGGGGTCTCTCCAGCTGTTGCAAGTGCCGGGTGAGGTACATACCAAATGGGGCATTGTACTCAATCATGGGCCTGATAAGGGAGGAGTATAGGGGTACAATGACCTCCTTTGATCTGGATGTGAATCCCTTCATGATAAGGTGGGATAGGTAGAAAGTCTTTCTAACCACTTTGGCAATGTGGGTGTCAAATGAGAGGTCACTATCGACTTGGGTCCCCAGGTCTCTGATTAATTTTTCCATACTCAGTGGGTTACTGTCTATGTGATAATTTGTGGGTACTTTGTTTTTCCCAAAGGGGATGACTATACATTTTTTGGCATTTAGTTTAAGGCCATGACTCGGGCACCAGTTGTCCGTTTCAGTGAGGCCTTTCTGTAGGATATATGTGTCAGCTGGTGTATTGACTATGGCGCCTAGTTTGTAGTCATCTGCAAACTTTGTCAGCCACAACCCTCCCATGTTTGCTTTCACATCTGAGAGATAAATGCCAGACGAGAGGGGTCCCAGGACAGAGCCCTGTGGGACACCACTTGTGACTGGCTTTGAGTCTGACATGGCTCCAGCGATTTTGACTTTATGGGTTCTATCCTTTATCCAGTTTGCAACCCATCTTGTGACATATGGATTTACATTTAAGCTGTTGAGCTTATCTATGATGCCTGAGTGGGGTATTGTGTCGAAAGCTTTAGCCAAGTCCAGGTAGGCTGTATGGACTGCTTTGCCCATGTCAATGGCTCTACTGACTGTTTCGAAAAAGTCAACCAGTTTCAAAAGGCAGGATCTGCCCTTTACAAAGCCAAACTGGGTTGGATCAAGTGTCTGTAGGTCCCCAATGTTTCTGTTTATGAGTTCCATAATGATTCTTTCCATAGCTTTGCAAACCAGGCTGGTTAAGCTTATGGGGCGGTAGTTACCAGGGTCTGTAGAGGTGCCTCCTTTGTGGAGTGGGACCACTGTTGCTGTACGCCAGTGTTCAGGTACATATCCTGTAGTAAGGCTAAGGTTAAATAGCATTTTTATGTGCGGGTTTAGCTCCTCTTGGAGTTCACGTAACACGCAACCCAGGATACCGTCAGGTCCCATTGATGCTGTGTTTTTAGCTTTGCTGAGGGCGGTTCTCACCTGGACATCTGAGATGACAGGGAGGTTACATTCAGCTGGGATAAGTATTTCCTCTTTTGGGGGTGAGGGAGGGGAGAAATTTGCACTGAACCTGTCTGCCAGAATGTTGGCAATATCTATATATATATATATATATATATTGTTTGTGTCTTTCGGCTTTTCCCGGTTAGGGGTCGCCACAGTGGAACTCTGGTCCGCTAATGATTGGCAGTAGATTTTTGCGTGCTGGCTTGCCGGGCCTAATGCACAACCTTCAACAAAGGAACGCCCATTCACGCATGTCGCCACACAGAAGACGCTCTAACTGAGAATCGAACGGACAATGTCTAAGTGTGAGGTGACAACGCTACTGCAGCACCACCACTGCAGTCTATATATATATATATATATATATATATATATATATATATATATATATATATATATATGTATCTGTCACTATCTCTTCTTCTCTCATAGATAGTATATACATCACACAAACACACACACACACACACACACACACACACACACACACACACACACACACACACACACACACAGCTACGTTTATATATACATCCCTGTTATATACATAAATGTGTGTGTGGATGTCTGTATTGTCCTACATATCCTGATATAATGTTGCTCATAGGATCCAAAGTAAGGGCTCAACAGTACATGATGCACTTACCTACAGACCCTTGTGTCTGCTAGATGTCACCACACATACACCATCAGGTGAGCAGGTGGTGTAATGTATGATGTTGTCTACGCATTCATGGACAAGGCACATTGTTCTTGCCCACAGGCTTGCCCATCCAAATGCAAACAGCATATGGGCAAACTGGTAACTGTAGCCACATAGCTAGGATAAACAGTTATCTGACTGTTTGGCTACTAGATGCAGATTACAGTATGAAGCAATATCACTCCACAGGCTACAGATGCTGTTTAACACAAGCCTAATTTGTTTAATCCACAAGTATATTGCCTGCAGTCATATATAAAACAGATGCCAGCCATGGCACGTGTGATGAGTACTGTGGGTGGGAGGCTGGTATAATGATTAAGGTGTTTACCTTACAGACACAAGGTGCAGAGTTTGATTTTTACATGGGGAAATTGGCTGGGCTTAAAAAGGTGGCCCATAAGGGCAGTTAGCCTAGTACTAATCTATGATCTATAGTGTGGAAGACTAGATAGTTAGGGGTTCTAATCTCACTTTAGGCCACTTTGTGTGTGTGTGTGTTTGTGTGTGTGTGTGTGTGTGTGTGTGTGTGTGTGTGTGTGTGTGTGTGTGTGTGTGTGTGTGTGTGTGTGTGTGTGTGTGTGTGTGTGTGTGTGTATCCCACTGCAAAACAACTGAGAATCCCTCATTGACTATCAGACTGCAATAGTTCTGCACTTTTTGACCCTGTAAGTTGCTGCTGGTTTCCAAACTGCCCTCTTCTACAAGGCCTGCTGATGCCATCTACCTTAGGACTACCAGCTGCAATTGTAGTTTCAGACTTAAGTCATGGGGTGTGTGATCGGTACTGTGATCTATAGTGTGTAAGTCTAGATAGGTAGGATGTCTAGTCTCAGTCCAGGCCACTCAGCATGTGTGTATGTATCTCTGTACAACATAAATATGATCATAAATATGATCACCGCAGTAACTTAGAAAGAGGTAGGGATTTGCAGTATTTTGGTTGTAGCAGGTGTTGTGGGCCTCCTAATGCCTGACACAACTAGGCCTGCTGATGTTATCAAGCATAAGATGTCCTAAAGAGATAGTAATAACAGACTTGAGGTGTAGTGCATGTGTCACATACTATGACCTGTAGTGTGTACCATTAAATAGGTAAGCATTCTAATCTACATGCAGCCAACTTGCAGTGTGTGTGTGTGTGTGTGTGTGTGTGTATGTGTGTGTGTGTGTGTGTGTGTGTGTGTGTGTGTGTGTGTGTGTGCTGTACCAAGTCCTGTAAACAGTAATTGGAAGTGATGCTATTCTCAATATAGCCAGTTTTGTGTGTGTGGCTGTTAGAGCATTTTACATCCGCTTATGGAATCATAAGATCTTTGAACTTTAGTACCATAATGGCCCTACAGTCCTCACAATCCTAGCCAAGTTTATACCCTTATTTATATGATCAGTACATGAGCGACACAGGCAGAAGCCCTGTGGTGAAATGATAGTCACCCAGCAAGTCATACAGATGGCATCTGACAAAATCCACTGAGGTGCTCTGTTTGCCATTAGGCAAGGTTCTGTTATAAAGGTATATTAAAGTCTGCTAGACAGATCTCTCCTACCAGCATATATTACTAATGTCACCTACTAGGTTATTTTTCTTAGAGTGAGTAATCCATGTACCATGCCACCTACAGATATGCAGCTTTTCCAGTCAAGCAAGGTTACACATTGCCCCATATGCAAGGCAGAGATCACCTCTGAGTAGTCTATATGCCACGGTCTACAATGACACTCATTTAAGATGATTCCTGTTGAACAGATACTGAAGACGTGAAGTTCTCTTGTGAGGGACCATTGTGTTGTGTGCAATTAACAGTAGTGCTGCACTCAAATATTGGCACGTTGAGAGAAGAGTACATGAAGGCTATGTCTATGCCAATTTTGGGTGACTGTGCCCTCAGTTATGACAAATGATTCCCATCTTACCACTGGGAGACATGGTGATCTCAGGTACATTAGGTGTAAACCTGTGTGGCCAGGCCTGTGTGCCCTGGTCAATCACCCCTGAGTATGTACATCACATGTTGCAACTGATGTGCTACTTGCCAGGAACATAGGTGTTAGTGATGGAAGTGATAATACATATATATATTTGCATAGAGTTTATGGCCATTAGTATGTCAACAGGCATTTATCCATCAATACTTGTAGGATTCTGACATAAATCACACAGTCTGTGACTGCTCAGAGTTTGCAAGCATCAGCCAATGTTGTCAGCCACAGACAGTCAGTTTTCACTTGTATCATGGTTAAATGGATTCCAAGCAGTAGAGAACCCAAGACTGAGCCCTGTCAAGGACTGCTGCTTACAGATCAGCTATCGGAGGCAGATTTTCCGGTTTTGAGAATGTGTGCATTCACTGAGCCACTTACTGACCCCTATAATGATATTACCATGAATGCCTAAGTGGGTGCTTTTGCCAATGATGCCTGAGTGGAGGATAGAGTCACACAGCTTGGCTAAGTCCAGCGGCTTGTATGCCCTGATGTCCCCTCACCCAGGTCCTTGGTGACTGCCTTGGACATGTCCACCACATTTAACAGCCATGATCTCCCTGTCAGAAATTCAAACTGTGTACAGTCAACTGTTTGTAGATCACATATATGTTTGCTCATCAGCTCCATGATGATTTGCCCCATGGGCCTACAGATGTGGCTATTCAGGCAAATATGTCTGTAGCTAAGGTAGTTGGTGGAAGCACCACCTCGGTGCAGGGAGATAATAGCTGCCGTTTTCCAGTCAGCTGGGATGCAGCCAGTGGTTACAGTATGATTGCAAGGAGTTCCCAATGGTGTTAGTAATCCTTGTTGGATCCCATGTAATACACAGCCCGGGATGTTAGCATGTCTGATAGATGCTGTGCATCCCAAATAGAGAGGCCAGTTATGACCTGCTTTGTAGATATGGAAGGTATGGGACAGGTTGTAGGAATGTCATGTGGCACATATGGTGGGGACAGGGGAGTGAAGTTCACACAGAACCTATGGGACAACAGGTTAGCTAGTGGTACAGACTCATTATATATGATATCATTAAGTATGAGTTCACCAACATTCTGGGCCTGTCCTGTGAGGTTACACATGTAACTGCACTGTGCGTTGTGATTCTGCTTTGTGTGGTAAGCTAATTTTGTCATATACTGTTTCTATGTGATGTCACCACAACATTATGTGCTTGTTTTAGCTGAGGAGGTTGTGCCTCCATTTTAGGGGAGCATCCTCACCCCAACTGTCACCTTTTGTTGTACAGACGTCTAATAGCAGTTGTCCACTAGGCAGGTTTGCTGTGTCATGAGGAGCTTGTGTTCCTCCTGTGAAGTACAGCTGAGTCTATGCAGTTGTACTGCTGCTTACATAATGCATGGGTGTAGAGCTTTGCATACTTGCCTGTCCCATCTGAGGGGGGAAGGTGCAGTTAAACTATGTAAACCATCCTATAGGAGGTAGTAAATTGCTTTGTTGAAGTATATTTCTGTATTTTCAGCAAGGAGGGGCTAGGTCTAATAGTTTTAATGAGACTGATCTGTGGTCAGATCTCACCAGGGAGGACCTCACAGTGGGGGCTGCAGTGGTTACCCATATTGGTAAACACATGATGCACTACATTGGCTCTCCTTGTGGGGATGTCAGTCCACTAGTCCAGGGTATTGTAGTTAAGGACATGGGCTAACTTTTTGGCAAGTGAGCTTCAGCATGACTAAGCAACACATTTGGTGGTGATGTAATGTCACCCCAAGCTGATATATCTTTATGGACACAAATACATTCAAATAAGCACAGTGGGTGTCTGGATTCATGGAGCTGCTCCTGTAGCTGGCAGTGGCTTGATTAGGTGCTCTTCCAGCAGTGAATAGCACCTGTAGTGTCTCCAGGAAATCACAGTGTTTCCCTAAATCTGGATGTGTATCTATCCTTAATGAATATGTATACACCACCTGCACTACATTGCACACTGTCAGTTTGAGATCTGAACATGTGGAAGGACGGGTAGTCTGGTATGGCTGTGATGCTGTCCACAGACTTGAACTACATGTCTTTGACTCCACAAATGTCTGCATATTCTAAGGTGGGGACACCTTCTGCAGAGTGGTGTTTATTGTTACCATTTCCAATGTGTAACAGCATAACCGTGATGTATGAAAATCAAAGGGGTGAGAGATGAAGACCATCTCTGGCAAAGCATTGATGTCTTTTGAGCAAGTCATCCTAGGTAGACATGTAGTGGATCCCCTTACAATGACACTACATGCTAAGGCAATTATTTATGTCCATCATTTTCTGTGTGTGTTGAGCCAACATATTAGTTGAGGATCAAATGCAGCTGAAATCGATGGGCATACCCCCGAGAGACACAGAGCATCTAAGCTCAGTCATGTGTCTGCATACAGTCTGGTGACTTATTTCCCTAGTTGTACACACCTGCAGGAACTATGATGTCATCATTTTGTTACCTGATATTCCCTGAGTTGCAGCAACATGTGGTATGGTGTATCGTGTCAACCCACAGACAGACAACTGTGACATTTCCCTTATGTAGCCTGGTGACACAGACATCAGTGTGTCTCACAATGTAATCACCTATGAATAATAGGTTTGATTTTGTGTTTTGCCTCAGGTATTAGACTAGTGAGACAGTGGTGCTTGCACTATTATGGGTATTGTGCTCTCCAGAGGTAGGATTTTCTGAGGTGTCTGTTGTTTGGCAATGTGCCTGTTAAGGAGCTGCACACATGCAGGTGTGCATGATGTGGGTGTGGATGGTACAGGAGGTGAGCTGTGCATGTTGGCATAATGCTCATTGCCATATGTACTGACTGCTCTTTGAGACACCATGGAATCAAGGTTTGAAATACAGTCACATCTGTCACACGCTGTGTTTGTGTGTCATAGGAGTAGAGGGGTGGGGACACTTTCCACATCTCATCAGCAGTCATTAATAGTGCCATTAGCAATACAGTCATGCATATGTGTATGTCACAGCATGCCACCGTTATGCAGCATCATGACAGATGGTGAAATGTAATGTCACCTTTATGTATGTCCCAAAGACAGGACTAACACATGTATTACCTGTTCTGCACATCTACACTGTCACTGTGGTATAAATAGTAGATGCTGGAGACACAGGTATGTAACCCACACACTACACCCTGTACATGACAGGGTCCCCAAGCATGTGTAGCACACTTCTGCTGTAATGCACATCATGTGCAAGTTGCACAATGGGATGCAGAACAAGACAATCATAACAGGTGTAAAACAAATGTCTGTAATGGACACAGGACATTTGTATATGGATCATCTCCATCACCACAGCTTGTAGATGTGTTAGTTCCAGAAATCCTGGTAACACATATCAAGGGTATCAGACCTTTTCATAGATTAGGGATGCATGAGTAGGTTGAATGACACCACTGTCCTTGTTAGCCTGTTATACACATATAAACCTATGGAGCCATGAACTTATAGTGCTGTACCTTGCTGAAGACATATTTCTTCTGTGCTGACTTTCCATCCTGTATTGTGATGTCTGTGGGTTTATTGCTGCTGTGTATCCATAGGTGTCCCCTCCAGACTCCTGAAACTGAGCCATAAATAGGTCTGTGACACACCTTTCATTGTGTAGGTATACAGCCATTACAACATCATACAGCATAAGGTACACATAATTATGTGGCTTACACATTACAAATGTCAGCATACAGTATCTGTCAGTGGCCAGTACAAGTGGCATGGCAAAGCAACACTGCATTACACAATTACATATTAATTTATATAGTCACCCTGTGCATCAGATGCATAGCTTAATTTCCCCAGCATCAATGATGAGGATGACAGGGATGTGGCACAGGTATCATCACTTGCACAGTGTGTTGTGGGGGGGGAGGGGTGCAGGAAGCCTAGGCTTACCAAATAGGTTGAAAGCATGTGTGTGAGTCAGGAAGGGAAGCAAGCAAGATGGACCATGGAAATGTGCCATATGTGTCTGTAGCTGACCTGAATTTGACAGTGGTGTGTGAGTATGTACGTGAACACAGTCAAGCTCAGTGCTAGCCCTTCATGTGTGCATGTTGGACAGCTTTGAAATGTACATGGTAGAGCTGACAGCTCACCATCTCCACCCCTGAACACAGGAACTGGCTCTGCCAGGAGTTGCACTAGCATCTCCATGCATAAGGTCAAAAGTGGTGCTAGTACCTGAGAGTGACTGCTGTCTGTTGGGACCATGTCCTCCATGGGAATGCCCAGGACCATGAGCCCATGACCTGCCTTGTCTTGGTGTGGACAGCATGCTCCCCTCTGTAGTGGTGGATGTACTGCCACTGCAGGAGCATGAAAGTGCCATGTGGACTCTCAGCAGATAGAGTTGCTGACCTACGTCCATGAGTCAGATTCTCAACTCCAGCCAGACATTCCATCACAGATGATGTGTGTTCCAAGACAGTTATTCTGTGATCTGTCTCAGACCGCCTTCTTTCCACTGTATCAGTAAACCAATCCAGTGTATCACCAATGTGGTGCAGGCAGTCACAGATGTCAGACTGTGCTGCATTCATAACTCTCAGCATTTGCCTGGAGTTCCTTTTGGAATGTGCCTGTGCCTCCATGATGATGGCCCAAAACATATGCCGAGTGACCCATGATGAGACACCTGCAACAGGTGGTGGAAGGACAGCAGGCCTCCTATGAGCACTCCTATCAATCTGCCTCTGTGGAACCTCACTAGCTCTCTGGCTATGGTCAGTGTCTACACTCAATGGAGCCATAGTTGCCACACTTTTCTATTCAATGTCCCCACCCTCTGACTGCCTAATATATGTGGCCTCTGTGGACTGGGTATGTGTAGGTATACCGACTGTGTGCAGTGGTAATGAGGGAAGAAGAGGGATGTAAGCCTCTGGTACAGAACCCCCCACCTGTGCCTCACTTTGGCCACCATCATCATCAGAGTCTGAAGAGACACTGACATCAGGTTGTATAGGAGACAGAGACCAACTCCTCCCCCAGTAACCTATGATAAGAAAGGGAAAAGCAGTACATTAATACCTGCACTATTATGTTCTGCAGTACTATGTTGCAATATATGTAAAGCTGTATACACTGTTGTCACTATTACAGACCTGTTAACCCCAATCTCATATAGTAGGACATGAGAGCATTACTTTTTCCACAAACATCTGTAGTTACTTGTAATACTTGTAATTACACAACATTCTCATCAGCAATAATGAGGTACACTGTTGACATTTGTGAAGACTCTGCACAGTGGACACATATGGCAATCTGTAATGTCCTGACAATACTGTCACATCTATTAGTGTGGTCACACCTACAAGGCATAGGTATGACTCTAAAGTGTGTACAGTCAGAAAATATCTGTGCAGTTGGCAATCATGGTGACAGTACAGCAATCCAACCAGCAGGCCTGGGATAACACTTTAGGGAATACATTGCAGTAAATCTACGTCTGTAACAAAACAGTGTTGTGCTTACCAGGAGCAGGACTACAGCCTTGTCCAATTCCTGATGGACCTGTGAAGAATTGAGGGAGAGGTAATTTAAACACCACTGCATGTCGAACTATAACAGGGAAATACATCCATTTATCTCACATTTACAGTAGCTATTTTGTTAATTGTTATGCTGGTCAAAATCTGAGCATGAGATTCAAGCTGCAGTTAAACTCCTCCCCCCTCAAAGAACAAACACCTGACACTATGTAAAGGTATGTACACCCTGGAACACTGAATGCTACAGTATTCTAAGGCTGATCAAATTAAGCCTACATGGCTGCTTCTCTGGCATGGAAACTGTGGCACCAACATCCATGGTATACGGTGTGATGGATGCCTGGGAACTGTTGTGTGTTCCTAGGTTCTCCAGGAATTCCTCAGTGGCTGAGAGTGGTTGTTGCACTGGAGGCCCTCCACTGGTGACACCACAATCTCTTGCCACATCTGCTGCTCTTCTGTGTGCAGCATTAATCATATCTGTGGCATGGTGTCAAATCTGCTCATATGTCCTCCTCTGGTGACCTATGGCATTAACATCACAGACAAGATCAGCCCACAATGCTGCCCACTGTTCCCTGCTTTGCCTTCCCCTGGACAGTAGGAGTTCATGGTGTTGACTGAGGCCTTCTAGGATTATATCATTCTCAGTATCCATAAAAGGGGCACGGCATCTAGCATGTTTCGTGAAAGACAACAAAATGGGAACACATGTCAGCATCACATGCATGGAAGTACACTATATATAGATACAGCAAAAACAGAATGGCTGGCAGTATCCACTGCCTGATCACACATGTCATATTGCACAGTGTGCAAAGATAAGCTTGTGGATACAACTAAGATACTAGCAATAGTCAGCTATTCCCATTTGTGCCATGACAGGTACTGCTGTATGATCATACACCCGACACTTGAGTCTATTGTAGTGTGTCCCCTAGGGCAACCCCCCTGATAATATGTCAAAACAGCAGTGCCAACCAAATAGCAGTGTGCTATTACAGCCACTATAAAGGGACAGTCCCACAAGACCAGTGTACCATGGCTGGAGGAGCCAAGGTAGGTGGATCATCTGGAAGCAGCCTACCTTGTCATGCTTTAGTAAATTAGATATAATGATACATTAAGGTTAGTAATAACCAAACAAATGTTAGTATTAACATAACGGAACATAATATTTATTAGTCCAAATATATATTAAGGTATATTATGTGGAACACAACAATAAATAATATAACAGTAAGTATGTTAACAGCAAACCAGTATGAAATAACCTATAAGGCCAACATAACAGTTAGTTTAACAGAACATATTAATATGAAATCATAATAATAAATAACATTAATAAATTAAAGAAGATAAGGGGTGGGGTGAGAGAGAAAAACATGGCATTAGAGAAGTCACAGATGATATTAATACACAGAGTACTAATACATACTTATGCAAGTGTGCAGTGTCAGTTGTGAGTACAGTGACTCAAATTCTACTATAGATGATGTAGCATGTACATACCTCTCAAGCTGTTAGCAGGGGTCAGTATGGGCCAAGCACTAACAAATGCAGGTACACAACTACATGGAAATGTTTCACATAATGTGCACATACATAACTACCAGGATGCTCTGTAAAAGGATTTGCAAATACATTGCATTCCAGGTAATTATTTATCTGCTAATCACAGACCAGACAGATTGGGCAGTTGTCATTACATTGCAAAAAATCATGATAGTTGAGAAGTATGTTCGTGTATATTAAGTAGACTAGACAGCTGTCATGTCTTAGTTGGCAGGCATGGGAGTAGAACCCAAAAGCTGTGACTCCAGGGGACATGTGCACATAATGTAGCAGTTGACTGCAGTGACATTAGAACAGACATGCAATGAATACAGCCCTACTGCACTTATATGAACACATTATTTATGAAAGCACAATCTGCTTTACACTTTATTGTTATTGCTCCTTAGAATCTATGAAGTATACATATGATATCTGCCCAGAATGTGGGCTACCTCACCCATATGCTTTATTCTTGGAGTGGGCGGAATACAGAACATTATTTGACTGACAATGGCCTGAAGACAGCCCTGAACTGTTCTGTGGATTGTGCAATACATTTATCAGGCAATTACTTTTGTATTCTTTATTTATTTCCATTTTACTGTTGACTGCAGTAACATTAGAACACACATGCAGTGGATACAGCCTTACTGCAGTTATTTGCACACATTAGAAAGCCGCAGTGGTGCAGCGGTAGCAATGTTGCCTCACAGCAAGAGGTTCTCCCATTCGATTCCCGGCTGGAGTGCAGGAAGTGCCTTCTGTGTGGAGTCTGCATGTCCTCCCCGCGGTTGGGTGGCGTTCGAAAGACATGCGTAAATGGGTGTGCCTTTGTTGAAAGTTGGATGTCGAGCTGGCACCTCGGCGTTCGTGAAAATCTACTGCCAGTCATTAGCGGACCGGAGTTCCACTGTGGTGACCCCTAACCGGGAAAAGCCCAAAGACAGTCTTCAGTTATCAAACCATAATCCTGCTTTAAACAATCCTGCTTTAAACCTTATTGCTTATTATTATTAGTATTGTTTATTGTTTATTGCACTACAGTTATCAGAAAATATCCATACTTACCGCACTCATGGCTCATCCTGGCCAAGCGCCAGTTAATTAACTGGACATTGCGAGACCATTCAGCTGCAGTTGTTGGAAGAGGAGCACACCATTATGCATACCAGTTTTGCACAGATTCGGCTTGTTTTTAGTAAAGTAGTAACAAATATACTTACATATCTGTGGGGTCTGCCCAGCCCTAGCCTCTTGGACCCAGGTGTCCAAAGTTCCAACTTCCTTCGCTTCAGGTCATCATAGTGGTGACAACACTGCTCACCAGTGCAGGTGATACCAGTAGCACCGGTAACATTCCTGGCCAACCAATCTCAGTCTTCAGATTTACATTCTGAGCCCTGGTAATTGCCCTGCAACAGCTGAGGTTTGTAGTTTCGGACCAAGAGTCCAACAAACACTCTGGACTCCTGCACACTCCACCACTGTACCAAAAAGCACCATCCCTCACTAACACCACCAGGCATATCAACAGGTTAATAAGACTCCTGCAAATTCTGCATAATTCCTGCCTATTGGCTGTTTTCTCACCCTTACACATCATACTGCAACATTCAAAAAAGTGACCCATTGCTTAGAGTCACACAAACTAGCTTAGTGGAATTGAGCATCGTGGAAACTCGGACAACCATGTTTTAGTGAAGCATAGCAATGCAGAAACAGGAGTAGCTATTAACCATGTTTAAGCAGTGCTTAGCACTGTACAGTTTTTCCAAATGTAACAATTTTTTTAAAAAAAATTAAACCACCCTTTAGATCACCTCACAAATTTCCACAGCAATAAATGTAAAAAGGTATGCATGACTGCTGGGGACTTGAACCCAGGACCTTCAATATTTTAGGTCATGACTTTACCTATTTAGCTACTTGTATAGTAAGTAAACCAATATACCTTCACATATACTACTAAATAACCTGTTAGTGTTGCTAAGCACTGTGCCGCACTGCGCAAAATAGCCATTCAAAAAATAAAATATAAACGTACAAAAAAACACATTAATTAGATGTCTAGCAGATGTCACCTGCCAATGTGTAAGCACAGCTTGGCATTGCTGTGCTCTGTGCCATGCCACATTGCTCAAAGGGGCATTAAAAGAAAGCAAAATGAATAATTAATTACATCTGTGTTCTATTTTTAGAAGTTTGGTATGTGTCAGCTGTGTATGTGTAAGCACAGCTTGGCACTGCTGTGCTCCATGCCGTTCCGTGCAAACAGGCATTAAAAAAATAAAAAAATAAAAGTACAAAAAAAAAAAAAAATAAAAATTCACACATATTTCTACACTAGTAGGGTTCATTATAGGGATTCTTATCCTGTACATAACATCTGTCCAGGAATTCCCTGTTCAGTCCACAGCCACGAGACAGCCTCTACACTACTGCCTACACAGATTCAATATCTCTGTTACTATGATCTCTCTCAGCAGCGCACCATAATTAATATCATTATGTCATATATCCAGAGAACAGTTCAGGGCTGTCTTCAGGCCATTGTCAGTCAAATAATGTTCTATATTCCGCCTACTCCAAGAATAAAGCATATGGGTGAGGTAGCCCACATTCTGGGCAGATATCATATGCATACTTCATAGATTCTAAGGAGCAATAACAATAAAGTGTAAAGCAGATTGTGCTTTCATAAGTAATGTGTTCATATAAGTACAGTAGGGCTGTATTCATTGCATGTCTGTTCTAATGTCACTGCAGTCAACTGCTACATTATGTGCACATGTCCCCTGTAGTCACAGCTTTTGGGTTCTACTCCCATGCCTGCTAACTAAGACATGACAGCTGTCTAGTCTACTTAATGTACACGAACATACTTCTCAACTATCATGATTTTTTGCAATGTAATGACAACTGCCCAATCTGTCTGGTCTGTGATTAGCAGATAAATAATTACCTGGAATGCAATGTATTTGCAAATCCTTTTGCAGAGCATCCTGGTAGTTATGTATGTGCACATTATGTGAAACATTTCCATGTAGTTGTGTACCTGCATTTGTTAGTGCTTGGCCCATACTGACCCCTGCTAACAGCTTGAGAGGTATGTACATGCTACATCATCTATAGTAGAATTTGAGTCACTGTACTCACAACTGACACTGCACACTTGCATAAGTATGTATTAGTACTCTGTGTATTAATATCATCTGTGACTTCACTAATGCCATGTTTTTCTCTCTCACCCCACCCCTTATCTTCTTTAATTTATTAATGTTATTTATTATTATGATTTCATATTAATATGTTCTGTTAAACTAACTGTTATGTTGGCCTTATAGGTTATTTCATACTGGTTTGCTGTTAACATACTTACTGTTATATTATTTATTGTTGTGTTCCACATAATATACCTTAATATGTATTTGGACTAATAAATATTATGTTCCGTCATGTTAATACTAACATTGGTTTGGTTATTACTAACCTTAATGTATCACCATATGAGCAAATGTTTGAAAGGCCAACACATGATAACAGAGATCCCGCTACAGTGCGGGACTGGGAGATTCCCCTTTCCTGCACTGTAGTGCGATCTTGGAGTGAGAACATTTAAGTCACAGGGGGTGTAGGGGGTGCAGGGGGGCTTGTCCCTCTGCATAACACAGTTTTACTGTGTTTACAGGTAGGTAAATGGTTCTATTTCAGGATGTCAATCTTTTGGAATGTCAATCATATGGTGTCGGCCATATGAAAGTAGCTGCTAAAGTCATAGCCTACCCCATATCCATCCTCATTAACAGAACTATTTCTGAAGGATCTATTCCCCTAATCTGGAAAGTCTCTCACATAATTTCCCTGCATAAGGGCGGTAACTCCAAAGAGTTGTCCAATTATAGGCCCATAGCTATTCTATCTCCTTTGGCAAAAATAATGGAGAAATGTATATACATACAACTGTTAACCTACCTACTCAATCACAATTTATTAGCACCCTGTCCACATGGCTTTAGACCATTTCATAGCACCACCTCTGCTCTCTTATCCTTCACTAACCATATTAACAGTAATCGTAATATTGATACTTTATCCTCAGCTGTTTTTATTGACCTGTCCAAAGCATTTGACATGGTGAATCACCACCTCCTTATAGACACACTCAAAAACCTGTCATTGGACAACCATACTATACAGTGGTTCCAATCATACCTACATAACAGGCAACAGGCTGTACTATGTGAAAATACTTTATCTTCCCACGTCCCAGTCACTCTAGGGGTCCCGCAAGGATCTATATTAGGCCCATTACTCTTCTGCATCTTTACAAATGACCTTCATTCTGTAATTCCTCAAGCTGACTGTATCCAATACGCTGATGACTCCACACTCATATGCGCTGCTGCTTCCCAATCAGAACTTCAGTCACTAACCCAAATGACCTTTAGTACAGTTGAAAACTGGCTCCTACAAAGACGTCTTATCCTTAACCCCCAAAAAAAAAATGTTACTATTTACCCCCACCCGCAGAACCTCCCCACTTAACTTTACTATTACTTCAAATGATAGAACTATAATATCTCCTGAACCAACCACCAAACTACTCGGGGTACTAATAGATAACGACTTGTCCTTTGAACCTCACATTAATAACACCATAAAAACAGTAAACAAGAAACTAGGTTCCCTCTGTAGAATAAAACCCTTTCTAACATTTCCAGCCAGGGTTACTATTGCTCATACCCACCTCATCTCTACCTTGCTCTATGCCTCCCCTATCTATACCAAAATATGTAGAAGTAATCTGAGTAAACTTACATCCTCCTACAACAATATTGCCAGATTTGCAGCTGAGTCCTCCTATTGAACTCATCACTGTATCAATCTGAATCAGTTAGGATGGTTAGAGCTGCCAACTTTAATACTTTTCAATCAATTAATAGTAGCCCATAAGATTTTGTATTTACCTCAAAATACACCCAAACTTACATCCCTAGTCATCCCCTATAATAACCTCAAGACCTTACGCTCAGCTAATAACCTACTTGTACAAATATCAAAATCCAACAACTTAGCTGGTGACACCTTGCTCTCCAATATAGTAGGTAAAGCCTGGAACATCCTCCCAAGCCAGCTAACCTCAATATCCTCTGTCAGCTTATTTAAAAGCAAGCTTAAACCCTACCTCAAATCACACTGGCTATGCCCCTGTGTTAACGCAGACTAAGTACCTAACTATTAACTAGACTCCCACAATTCCTAGCCTCCCATGATCATGATCTTGTGTTGTCTCACTAATTTTTAGTGAGCTTAACCTTCCTTAGGATTTTTTCGCATGTAAATAAGTATATACTGTGGAATGATCAAACACCTTCATATAGTATCACAACCTATGTGTTAAATAACACTAGAAATCCATCCTTGTTTGCTGTTCTTCTATACTCTATCTATTGATCTCTAGTGTTTTTCTTTCTTAGGTTTTTGTGAGACCTTAGTATCTCTTATCATAAATTACTAGGTGTATCTAATTTTGTAATATGTTATAAAGATTTGTACTACACCATTTGTAATACAAATGTATTAGTCTTATTCATCTATTCTTAGATAAATTTTTCCTTTTTCCTACTGAAATATAAAATATATAATTTTAGGCTTGTACTATAATTCTTAAAACTTATGTACCAAATTATACTGTTATTGTCTTTGTCTTGACCTTTTATGTTGTTGTAATTTGTGGAGCTTTTCTCCCCGGGCCTCCACTGAAAATGGACATATATCCAGCTGGACTAGCCCAGTCAACAAATGTAAAATAAATAAATAAATAATATGCATGGTGTGCTGCCAAGGGGGAACTGTGGCCGATAACATGGGTACATTCTGTGTAAGGTCTATACTGAACCTACATGGATTTTATTGAATCTTTGGGTCTGTCTTTTATAGATGTGAGTATATTGCAGAAAGTTGATAAGGATGAAATAGGGCCTTACAAGTTTAGAAATCAGTTCAGACTCTTAAGTGTACTTTGGCTGGCAGAGAACTTTTGTAATTGTTTGGGAAGGTACAAGACAGTAGAACTTTTACTCTTGACTTACTGAAGTTTAGAGACTGATGTGAAGGAACAGGGTAGTAGGGTTTAAGGATATTACGGAAAATATTTATGTTTAGATGTATATCTGCAATGTTTGTAATGATGTTGATGTCTATGACAGAAAAGGCAGTGGTGATGGGGTTTAAGGCATACTTACAGGCTGTTGATGCATTGATAGATGAGGAGTTTTAGTTTGAAAATTTATTATTGCTGTAATTTCACTGCAATATGTTGTATTCTATGAGCAGGCAGAGTGCTTTTTTGGGATTTTTTTCTCTTGTCTCCACTGTGATGTGACCATGAAGTTTGTATGTGTATGTACACACACACACACACAGACACACACACATATATATATATATATATATATATATATATATATATATATATATATATATATATGGGAGCCCTTTATTTGTTCGAACTTTCAAATGTTTGAAACTCATATGACCGACACCATATGAGCAAATGTTTGAAAGGCCAACAAATTATAACAGAGATCCCGCTACAGTGCGGGACTGGGAGATTCCCCTTTTCTGCACTGTAGTGCGATCTTGGAGTGAGAACATTTAAGTCACAGGGGGTGTAGGGGGTGCAGGGGGGCTTGCCCCACTGCATAACACAGTTTTACTGTGTTTACAGGTAGGTAAATGGTGCTATTTCAGGATGTCAGTCTTTTGGAATGTCAATCATATGGTGTCGGCCATATGAAAGTAGGCATTCTGAACAGTCAGCATTCTGAAGTAGACCTATATATATATATATATATATATATATATATATATATATATATATATATACACACACACACACACACACACACACACACACACACACACACACACACACACACATATGTGGGGGTACAAGGGGACTTACCCATGCAAAAAAGTTATTCTGTGCTTTTTTTGTATTTTTGATTCACTGACTTTGATATTCATTTTTCAGAAACCGTTGAGTCGAAGGAGCATGATTCAATTGCTTGTAGGTAAACTAGAATTTAGTCCTGTCCATTTAGTTTGCCCTGAATGGTTCAGTATTTGTTGCAGAATTCACATTTTTATTAAACCAACAAGATCCTACAAATAAACAAATGAGTGTGAAGAGCAGTCACCAATCAAATGTCAATAAGTAAATTAATTTTACAACTTTGGGCAGCATTAAACCAGTTTCATTCTTGAAGCATACCAGTTATACTAACCAGATACAGTGCATCAATAAATAAAATGAAACTAAATAACATGACTTACATAGCTATTTGAATTCTTATCAAGAATAGTTACAAGACAGCACTGCAAAAAAACTATAGCAAATACCTTGAATTTCCTGCAAAGTATTATGTTGTTACCTATTCAAAGGAAGATTGCCATTACATTTTCCCCAAATGTATTAGCTATCCCAGATGAAGACTTGTAAAATAACATGAATAGAAGAGTACAGTGTTGACAGATTATGTAATTAGATGGGTGCATCATAGCAAGAAGGTGTGAAGGGCAGTAGTATAGTGATATAAACAAGCGGGGTTAGCAAAGGGTAACATCTGAGTTTTGAGCACATGTCTTGAGTAGGATTCAATCAGCTACCTTTGTGTGTTGTCCTTCTTGCTTCATTTTTTTTAATTTGTATTTTTATTTTGCCATTAATTAGTAAGCCGCGGTGGTGCAGTGGTAGCGTTGTCGCCTCACATCAAGAGGTTCTCCCGTTCAATTCTCAGCTGGAGCGCCTTCTGTGTGGAGTCTGCATGTCCTCCTCATAGTCGAGTGGCGTTCGAAAGACATGCGTAAATGGGCGTGCCTTCGTTGAAAGTTGGGCATTGAGCTGGCACCTCGGCACCGTAAAAATCTACTGCCAATCATTAGCGGACCTGAGTTCCGCTGTGGCGACCCCTAACTGGGAAAAGCCGAAAGAAAAACAACAACAACATTTTGCCATTAATTATAAAGTATGGAGTAGGCTAAGGAAAAAGAACAATACGACATTCCCTGATGGTTTCCAGATAATAGGTGTTGTATGTGCGTGCACACACGTGTGTGTGTGTGTGTGTGTGTGTGTGTGTGTGTGTGTGTGTGTGTGTGTGTGTGTGTGTGTGTGTGTGTGTGTGCGTGTGTGTGTGTGTGTGTGCGTGTGTGTGTGTGCGTGTGTGTGTGTGTGTGTGTGTGTGCGTGTGTGTGTGTGTGTGTGTGTGGTCTATATTATAACCTTGACTGTTCAGAATGTTGACAACATTTTTATTGACACATATGTGTCAAACTGCCACATCATCGATTTCTTTCCAAGGGAAAGAAATCGGTTGGCTGTTGTTTTACATCTGCCCTTTTCCCCACTGTAGTATGATCTCAGAGTTAGTATATTTAGTTGGGGGGTGTTGGGGCATAGCCCCCCACACTGGCGGGATGTGGGGGGTGAAGCCACCCACTTTATAGTGTTTGTTGTTTTGTGTTGTGCGTGTTTGGCCTACTGATTTCTTTCCCTTGGAAAGAAATCAATGATGTGGCCATTCGCTGACATGGCTGTTCAACACAGATGTGTCGATGAAGATGCCGACATTTTGAATAGGTGAGGTTATAATATAGACCCTGTGTGTGTGAGCCACTCCCTCGGCTGTATTTTGAATGCTTCTTCAGCATTATATTTATTGCCTGAAATGTGCTTGATATTTTGCTATTTGCAATGGTATATTTTGACTATTACCAATATACTCAAATAGCCATACTGCATGCAAAGGAAACAACAGTATCCTACCATTTGTGTGTTGTTGTTCTTGCATCACTTTTTATTCTGTATTTTTCTTCTGACATTCACTGTAAAGGAGGCAGAAGGTGCTTGTGAATATGTCTAAAGAAAAAGTGCAGAGTGATCAAAAGTCAAAACACAGCCCGATCGGTTTTGGCCCTAAGCCTTTGTCAATGTACATTTTGATTAACGCCTAATTTTCTTCTCTCTAACAGTGCTGGTCTGTTTGTTTGGTTTGGCTGTTTGGTTGGGACTTTTGCACTTGCCATCCATGCTGAGTTTTTGTATTCACCACTTTAAAATCAAAGCCGATATGAAGCTGCAGATTTTTGATACTTATTTTCCTGTTACTAATGGAGCCACATTGTATGCAGGGGAAACTATAGTACCCTTCCATGTGTGTGCTGTCCTTAGTACCTTTCCATGTGTGTGCTGTCCTTCTCATGTTCCTTTTCAACTTGTATTTTCATTTTGCTATTCACTGTAAAGCAGACAGAAGGTGTTTGTAACCAGGCTAGGGAGGGGTGAAGGGGGCAGCCCTAAGTGTAAGACGTAAGGAGGTGCTGTCAAGGGATGCTAATCTTTTGGGAAGAGTGCAGAAATACACTTCAGAGCTTCAGCACTTTATGCATAGTCAGTTGTATAAAACCACTTGCTGCAGTCTGTAAAAATGAGAAAGAGTTTTTTTTCTTTCTTTTTTTGGTGTAAACTTATAGCTGAGGTGGGGATGGAATGTCGTACTAGTGGATCTGACCTTTTTATTTTTTGCTCTACATCTTAGAGCTTGGGGGAGGGGAGTAGATGCAACATATATGACTCTAAACCAGGGCAAAAGAAAAAGTGCAGAGTGATTTTCTCCTGATAGTTAACAGGCATATGTGTGTGTGTGTGTGTGTGTGTGTGTGTGTGTGTGTGTGTGTGTGTGTGTGTGTGTGTGTGTGCGAGCACATGCATGCGTGCATGTGTGTGTGTGTTTGTGTGTGTATATACATGTCTGTGCATTTCAGCAATATTTGAGTCACTCCCTTTGTCTTTAAATAAAAGCCAGTAGTGAGCTGCAGATTTTTATTCTCAGTCTTCCGTACTGAATGATTGAGCTGCACTGCATTTCCACAAAACTTTAGTATCCTATTTGTGTGCTGTCATCCTTGCTTCACTTTTTAATTTGTATTTTTATTCTATCATTCACTATAAAGCCGATCGGTGTGTAACGAGTGTTAAAGAAAAAATACAGAATAACATTCCCTGATAGTTGCCAGCCAATATTTTTTTTTCTTTTTTTGGGGCGGGGTTAAGCTTTTCTTGAGTTACTTCCTTGTCTCTTTAACATCAAAGCCTGTAGTGAGATATGTTTTTTTATTCTTAATCTGCTGTTACCAAAAGAACCATACTAGTGCACATAGGGGAAACTGCAGTTTCCACCATTTCTATGTTGTCCTTGCAGCTTCACTTTTTAATTTATATTTTTTTATTCGGCCATCCATTGTAAAACAATTGGATTACACATGTAAGCAAGGCTATGGAAGTAGTACAGAGTTTTCCATCTTGTAGGTACTGTAGGGGTATTTAAGCAATACTTTTGAGTTGCTTTCTTGGATCTTTAACATCAGAGAAAGGCTCTGTTAGTCTTATCAGTTCCTCCTTATGAGGCGTAGGGCCTCATAACACCTCTGGGTGGGCATTTTTTTGCACAGTAACACACACCCTATTGGGCATTATTGCTTGCAAAGAGACATCGTAATACTACCCTTGACTTATCCATATTCAAATTATAAAAAGAATATCTTAGTGGTAATGTGTCCTAGAGATGTGCTTATGGTGATATATTCCACAGCTTGTCAAACTACAGTGCCAAATACTATCTTCTCAGACAATAAATAAATATCAACTGCAATGTCATAAAAGTGAATAAAGTTTTTACATAGACCATAAAATATGCATTAATTTGCAAAATGAAGAGAAAAAAATACCAATCTGTTATACAAGATAGAATATTTAAGGAAACATCTGTCTTACAGATAAGCTAACGTAGCTGACTCTAATTTAAAGAAATCCTGAGCCTAACTGTTCTAATTTAGTAAAAATATTAATCAGGCAGATGCAACTTCCATAGATGTGGATGCAGTGGTAATCCAAGACAGATAGATAGATATATCGATAAATAGATAGATAGATAGATAGATAGATAGATAGATAGATAGATAGGCTGATGGATAGAGATATGTGTGTGTGTGTGTGTGTGTGTGTGTGTGTGTGTGTGTGTGTGTGTGTGTGTGTGTGTGTGTGTGTGTGTCTGTTTGTGTTCATTAGCTAATCACATATATTCCCACAGAAACCATAGGTAGGTTCATCAGATTGCATCAGTTCTTTTTCATACAGAGTTTTTTTTCACCTTCACAAACTAATGAATTTGCATACTAAAGATTGCTTCCCCAAAGTAAGTTAGCTATATATCTTTGAAATTTTTCAATTCCATTTTTATTTCCCATTGGTTTCATGACTTAAGCTCTTTGAATTAGTCATATGCAAACAATTAGGTCCTTCCTGTATCTGCATACAGTTGCCCTTTACATTCCAAGTTTCATAGATTTTCTTTTTCTTTCATTTCCTTTTTTCTCTTCATAGTGATGTCATTGGGCTTGCATATATTTTACTGCCATAAGAAACATATATTACACATTTTATAAATATTAAATATAGCTTTACAAATGTGTTAATCTGAAATAAGAAAAATACATTGTTCATTGTTTGATCAGTGTTCTACCCAGTAAACAAATTTAAATAAATAACAGCTGTTACATTACCTAGCTGATTATCCAGCAGACATGAACTAATTAACCATGCTCATCTATAGCGTCTAGAATGGTCTTTTCTGCCTTCTACAACTGTTGCTGAGTGTTGAAGAAATGATCTTCTAGATTCAAGAATTTGTATATTTATTTATAGTTTTTGCTTGCTTATTTCTTAAGTATGCATGTTAAATCTAAATCAACACCTCTAAAAATTACTGTTAATATAAAGCATATAGAAAAGGCTAAATGGAGGTGTGAAAGTTATCTGAAAAGATGACATTTTAGAAACCTTCTAAAAGATTCCTCTATGCTGCAAACTGTAATCATAGAAAGTAATTGATTTCAAAGGGCCAGTGCCAAATATGCAAAAAAAAAAAAAAAAAATTCATCCACAACTGCTGGGCTGTGCCATTGGACCAGCTAGCAGCTCTTTTTCTGATGTCAAGGAGCTGTCTAAAACTAAGGGTAACAGTAGCTCTTTAAAGTAAGCAGGACACACAACATGAAAGTCAGTATGTGTCAATGACAAGATCTTAAAGACCGATCTATCATCAACTAGGAGGCTTTGCAAATTCTGTAATAGAGAAGTAATAAGGCAGCCACGAGAATATTCAATTAACCTTGCTGCAGAATTCTGCAGACATGCAATATTACCATTTGAGGGACCTGGGAAGATGGCATTACATGACACAAGGTAACACAAGTGCATAAATCATTATAGTATGGTCCGTAAAGGGATAATATTCTGGATCCATGCAATATTTTTAGATGAAAACACAACATCTTAATGATAGCTGACACCTGGCCTTTTAGTGACAGTTTTCAAAAACATATGGCTCTGGGACTTGTGCAACAAATTCTAACCAATTATCTTAAAAGTGGATAATGGGAGAAGGAACAGGAAGATGAGATAGACATTTTGCGGCTTGAAACAGTATTCTCTTGATCTTTGCTTGATTGAGTTCCAAACAATTCTCAGATAACAAACAAGAACTGACTATAAACCATCTTCTTTTTGTGAAAAAGCTGACAGAGAATCATGAGAAAAGAAGATTTAGTAAAGCTGAAGGTTATCAACATTAAATGATAGGAAAGCCCACAGAGCAGCTAACAAACTAAAAATGTAGTCCAGACTGAGTCCTGTGGCATCCCACAATTCTGAAGGTAGCTACCAGAAGAACTTGATCTTGATAAACCTCCCTTGGAGCCATCTGGAAGATAAGAAGCAAGAAATCACACCAGAATTTGAGATGCACAATCAGTGATCCACCTTATCACCTTCTGTTGTTAAGATCAAGTGGGGGAGTGGCTTAATAGTTAAGGTATTTACCTCACAGACAGAAGGTGCAGGCTTTGATTCTCATCTTGGGAAACATAGCCATGCTTAAAAAGCCCCCCCCCCCTGTGTGGGGGTCATTAGCCTACTAATCACCTATGAATGTATAATCATTTATTTTGAGCCATCAATAAAGCACTTATAACTAAAATAACTGTTATCTCAGTGTCATACTGAAATCTAAATCCAAACTGATGTGGACAAAAGAAGTAGTTGTCAAACTGGACTACTCATGTGTGAATACTATTATTGTTAACCTTAGATACACAGGGGAGAGTAGAGACTGAGCAATATTTTTCCAAATAGTCCAGATTCAAATCTGACTGTTTTCAGGGTGGAATAAGCAAGACACTTAATAATAATTAATAATAATTGGGAAAAACAGCCTCAAAGAAGGATGAACAACCTGCAAAAATAACATTTGGTTCCATTCCCATCCATTGTGAATTTCTTCATTCATATGTGATCTATATCACATATACTTATCTATCATGTCCTCCATAAAACTTACCATCTCAAATAACTCTTTTGTTAGCCCTACTCTCCTTTGGCCTATACTCTTCCTCATACCATACCTCCCATACCACATGTTATCCTTCTCCAACTCTCCCCTTTATACCAAACCGTAACCAAAGTAAGACCTCTTTACAGATCTCCCCACATGTTTTTGTCCCATCTCCAACTCTACTTTTCTCCTTTAGATACCTTCACACACACAATACTGTTAAACATCTGCACGTATACAATAGATTACTTTCCAAGCTAAAATTTCTTATCCTACACTCAATCACCCATATCAAACTATTATCTGACATCCATCCCAACCTAGGTCCTACAACCACTGTGCACTATACCCCCCATGAGCATCAAATACTAACTTCCACTCTACACCCACTCTACCTCTACAAAAATCCAAATCAGACCTTCTCATTATTAATTTCGACCTTAGAAGCCTCCTTAATAAAATCTATGAATTTCATGCAGCTATTACCGTCTACTCCCCAGACATAGCCATTATAACAGAAACCTGGCTTAAGCCCCATATTAAATCTGAAGAATTACTCAATATAGGATATAGCATCACCATAGAAGACTGATTACATAAACGTGGTGGGGGCACTGGTATCATGTTTAAAGATAACCTCAAGGTAGTTTAGCTTAACTCCAACCCACCCAATTTACCCAGTACAGAAATGATAACTGCCAGACTGGATATAAACAAACACAAATCTATTATCATTATAGTCTTATACTTCCCCCCTGCTAATAATCTCCAACATACTGAAATGATCCTTTAATAGGCCTTATTTGACCAGTCAGGAAACAATAATACCTGGTGACTTTAACCTTGCCTGGCTCACTTACTCCTCTAAATCGCCAACAAACTTTATAAACCTGTATACCTTTCACCAAAATATACTCACCTGACACGCATTGACAAGCACACAAATAGACAATCCACCCTTGACTGCGTACTAACAAATAAGTCTAATATTAAATATGAAGCTGGCTGTCTACCTAATACTTTAACTGATCACTTCCTAACATATCTAATAAGAAAAACTTCAACTATCAGTAGTAATATGACATTCAGCTATATTCAGAACAAAAAACAATTTTCCCCATCAATCTTCAATACTATCTTAAAACAACACAACTGGGCACCTCTAAAAACCTTACAACTAGACATTGCAGTGCAACACTTTAATAATACTTTTCTACATACACTAAATGCACTTGCCCCACTTAGGTAAATTCATACAAAAACCAAATTACTGCCCAGGTTAGCAAAAGAAACACTTCAATTACTCAAGGAAAGAGATAGAGCATGGTCATGTTATCGCTTTAACAAAACCAGTGCTCATCTCGCATCTTACTGTCAACTCTGAAATCAAGTGAAGAAACAAATCAAACTAGACAAAAAAACAACAACTAGTACTACAGAATGTGTAGCCACTCAATTCAATAACCATTTTGTTACCTGAATAATCTCTCTTCTAAACAATGCTACTAGCTCTCCTCTTTCTATACCCACCTCATCTATCCAGCTACCCTCCCATCTCATATTTGAGCCCATCCAAACAAGTTTCATACAAAACCTACTTACAAAGATTAAACTGTGCACTCTTGCCTCTGATCAGCTACCCGGAGACTTTTTGAAACTAGCTGCCCCATCCATTATCTACCCTATATCCATTTTAATCAGTCATTCTATCTCTGAACAGTATGCACCCCACCTCTGGAAATTATCCTATATCATCACACTTCATAAAGGAGGTTCCTCCAAAGATATTTTTAACTATAGACCAATAGCCATTCTCTCACCCCTAGCTAAGATACTAGAAAAGTGTATATACAAACAAATACTAGGCCACTTCCTGAAGTATGACCTCTTGTCCCAAACACAACATGGCTTCCGGCCCAAGCACAGTACTAATACAGCCCTCATAACTTTTACCAACTCTATCAATCAGCTGAAAGACAATAACCAACTTGCTTCTGTAACCTTCTTCGATATGTCAAAAGCCTTTGACACTGTATCTCATCAGATCTTATTAAATAAACTGGCCTCTTACAATCTCTAGCAAGAAACTTTCTTGTTTGTGACTATCGTGTGCTGTGGATGTTTATGGTATATAGTACTTCTGGAGTATTTCTGCTCTTACAATCTCTGCCATGAAGCACTAAGCTGGTTTCATAGCTACCTCTCAAATCGTAAGCAGGCTACCTTATGGGATAACAAACTCTCTCCCCAGCTTCCTGTATCAGTAGGAGTCCCTCAGGGCTCAATACTTGGGCCGCTGCTCTTTACTATTTTTACTAATGACCTCCATTCAGTTGCAAGCCCAGCCAATATCATACAATATGCAGATGATTCCACCCTTATCTGCTCCCAATATTAACCTGCTTCAAGAGAAAACTCAAAATGCCCTTTGCAACATAGAAAATTACCTTGCAGCCCATCAACATATACTAAATCCCAATAAAACTAAGCTTATGGTATTTTCAAATGTTTAAACTCCTAACAATCATCCTCCTCTTACTATCCTTTCTTCCAATGGCACTAAAATAGAACCTGTCGAACAAACAAAACTACTTGGAGTTACTATTGAGGTTCAACAAACATAGCTCTAACAATTAAAAAAGTCCATATAAAATTTGGTACTCTATACAGAGCCAAACCCTATCTTACCAACCCCGCCAGACTGGTCATAGCTAGAGCTCACCTGCTTTCTTCACTACTAACAGAAATTAATAACCTTGAATCGTGCTACAATAAGATTGCCAGGTTTGCATCTAACCATCCTCAAAGAACACATCACTGTATTGCCCTCCAGCAGCTTAACTGGGTAGAACTTCCCAACTTACTTATACTAAATCAACTATTTAATCGCCCACTCAGTTATGTATAAACCAGATAACTGTCTGGCTCTAAGGGACCATGTCCAACCATATACAACCCTCAAATCTCTCAGGTCAGCTGACAAGGTACTACTCAAAGTTAACAAATCCCATAACTCATATGGTGACTCCTTATACAGTTGCAAAATATCTAAATACTGGAACTCCCTTCCCTGACATATATTAGCCATCAATAACACACATAATTTCAAGCATGTACTAAAACAATATTTTGCAATCCACTGTTTTTCTATACTATAGTCCTGCTTTTTTTTTTTTTTTTGCTTTTTCAACTGGTACTCTTTGCCCACCTGACGTTGATACCTCCTTATTCATTTGATCCTCTTAAGAAAAAAAAATGTGTGTATTTAATAATCAAAAATGCTATCTATGCATTGTATTTGTTACTATGTATCTATTTTTTACTATGATGCATTTACTCCTTAGAACCTATTTTTTACTGTGTATGATACATTTATTCCTTAGAACCTATTTTTACTGTGTATGATACATTTACTCCTTAGAACCTATTTTTTACTGTGTATGATACATTTATTCCTTAGAACCTATTTTTTACTGTGTATGATACATTTATTCCTTAAAACCTATTTTTTACTGTGTATGATACATTTATTCCTTAGAACCTATTTTTTACTGTGTATGATACATTTATTCCTTAGAACCTATTTTTTACTGTGTATGATACATTTATTCCTTAGAACCAATTTTTACTGTGTATGATACATTTATTCCTTAGAACCTCCCCAGGATTCACTAATCTTCCGTGTAAGACTAGATTAGTCTTACGCAGAAATACCAGTCTAAGAGTATGACAGCAGTGTGCCATGCATATTAATGAGGGCATGCTGCCTCAACTCTAAAGCTTACATGGAGAGTGGATGAGTATAGGGGGCATGTCGGACTGCCGAGCAGTCCAAAAATCCACTCCCCTACACAGACAAAACCCAAGAAATGTCGAGTTACATGAGCGTGTCCGCTCATATGTGTACATTGTAACACTTCACTCCCCCATATGTTATACCTCGTACAAATTTAAAAATTAAAAGACATTTTTTTTTGTTTTATTAATGATATAGCTGCCCGTATTTGCACATGTTTGCATGGGATTGCCCATTGCTTAGCTACAGTTAGCAGCTTAGACACCGAAGAGGATAATAAGAAAAATATATGCAAATTAAGCAAAAGAGCTATAGCGTAGTGGTTAGAGCCTTCGCACAAAGAGGAGGCATTCCCCGTCCCACAACTGCACATTCCATTTTCTGTTGGAAATCTGTATACAAAAATATTTCCTGACATTTATCATGTATAGGTTTTGTAAAAAGCATTCAAATGTTATATGTAGTAGTGAACAAATTATTTATATATGAAGGTGAAATGGTTATGCATTCTGAGGCATGAGTAACTTATTTTAAGCAATATAAAGCACTGCTAAGCACATTTTAGCAGTATTTAGCATATTTAAAACCAATTGCTCATAGCTGAGCACCGTGTTAACAAGCGCAACGTCGGGCAATGTCGAGCAACGTCGAGCAACGTTGGGCAAAGTCGGGCAAAGTTGAGCAAAGTTGGCTAAGCACGGACACACCTCCTTTACTGTACCTTAACCATTCAGGTCTGGCCAGTAGGAAAATAAAAAGTAGTGACAGGGCTCAAACTCAGGATACTGTGCACTATAGTCACAGTAAATAACCACTAAGCCATGACAGCGTTTCATAACCATGCGCTTTCAACAGACGCATATCTATCAAAGGAATATTAAAAATTCATAAATTATCATCTTTTTTCGTGTGTCTCTCTTTTACTTGGATACTTGAAAGAGTTTATGACTTGTGTTCCTGAAGAGGACTTTTATTCTGTGACGTGGTCAGAAATTGATAACTGAAACCAGTTGAACTGCCATTAGGTACACTTTTATTGACTTTTATGTTTTTTTTTTTTTTTTTTTTTTGTCTGTGGGCACTGCCTGTTTGCTGTGTGTGGCCTTTTTTTGCTTTGAATATTAAAAATTGCCAACATCAGCTAAGCAAGTGTGTCTACAGCTGGGTTTTTTCAAAACTGTCCAATCACAAATAAGTGCGGGAAATGAGGCATATTTAAGCTCCACAGGTGGGAATACTTGCCATAACTGGTTGTAGCTCCCTTCTACAGTCAGCATGGCCGGTGTTGGAGAAGGCACTCGATTTTGAGTGCAATGCTGGGGCATTGAGGAGACCAAAGTAATGGTTTGGCTCATTGTCCACAATCATGAGGAAAGACTCCTGCGGGGCCAGTACCAGGGCACCCAATATAAAATGGAGGCCTGGAACAATCTTGCTTGTGATCTCATCAGTGCCACTGGCGTTCCTCGGACTGGTGAGCAGGTCAGGCACCATTATTCTGACTTGAAGTTACGTAAGGAGGATCAACTGGACCAGTGGATCCAGGAGTCCCGTGCGATGCCTAATGCCCCAGTACTGAGTAAGTAGCCATTGTATTAAGTAGTTATGAATTGCTATGCTTGTCTATACTATGGATAGGTATGTCTCAATATCACTGCATTTACATCACAGCTGCAGGTGTCCGGGCTATGAATCAGCAAGCCCATGAAGATAGGTTGGAAAGGCTGCATCATCAGGCAAGTTAGTAATTATTCTGCATGTACTGTTATATAAAATAAATGAGAGAGCCTTCAAAAAGTGTTTTAACCCAATAAATAAAGGTGTAATAATCCTTTAATAAATGTATAATTCCTGGAGTGTGTCTCTGTCATTTTCTTTGATATGTTGTCGTACTGTTGCATTTTACAAATAGTACTGTTGTATTAAACAGTGTTAACCCACACTTGGGTAGGCCCATATAACGTGGATGAAGGGAGTGCCAGTAGCTTTTATGCATATTTACAGCCCTCAACTGTTGGTTCATGCCCGGCATGTACAGGTTAATCTGGCACATGAGTAGCTTTGTATTGTGTTCCCCAGAAATGTCAGTGTGCTGCCAGAAATGTAGGGAGCTGTTAACATATAACTGATACTTTCACCTGAACATATCTAGATAATTATATGAAAGTAGAGCTGTCAGTGTACCATCTTAGCAGTAGTGTATGAGAGCAACTCTCAAAATATGTAGCAGTAACATCTGCATCTTGGACAGTTTGTATGTAAGATACAGCTCATGTATATAATGATCTAGCAAAATCCAATTGCACAATAAAAGGACATTGGGTAGTGTAATAATACATGTAAGGGACATATAACTGCAGTTAATAGGAATGTAGTGAAAATTAGAAGGATATATAAGTTGTTAATTGAGCTATCCTTTTCCACCTTACTGTATGTGCATAAAAAATGCAATTCCACACCTTAATCGGTATGTCTAATCTCAAAACATTTTTTGGGACATATGTCCTATTGGTTTATAAATATTTGCATTTATTTCTATGCATGTGCCCTGTTAAAATACCACAATATTGGTGGCCTGTTGCCATCAATTCAACCTGCATGCTATTGTAATGTCCACTATTGTTCTATATATATATGTGTTATGCTTGCTTTTCAACTGTTGAAAATCTGGTGTGTTGGGTTAATGGGAATACTTCTTCATGCTGTTATAACCAATTGGGAATGCTGTTGACTGTTACTAACCCATATCTTTATTAAACCCTCCAAAACATAGTTCGTATGGGAAGGCCGGTCCCAGCGGACCCACCTGTTCCACCTCAGCTGGCCATGACACCTGGCACCAGCAGGTTCAGTGCCAAGCCTGGGACCTCCTCCTCCATTGGCCCTGTGCCACCTTTGGGTGGAAGTGCTGCAGGGGATGGGGCTCAGCCCCCTTTGCAAGCATGGGTGGAGGAGGGCCACCTATCATCCTTCAAATGGTCCAGGCTGTGGTGCATAGAGAGATTGAATGTTCTGTTGCAGAACCTCTACGCCAGCTTGAGGCATGAGTGGTGCAACTCCCGGGTCAGCCTGCCCCTCCTACACAGCCCCCAGCACAGCCACCCTCTGGGCTGTGAGGGTGCAGTGGTGACTGCCCATGGGTGGGGACCTCAGTCCCACTGTTTCCATCTGTTGGATCATGGGCTTGCAATTTCCAAACATCCCTTCCCGTCAAAGGTGTTCACCCACCACATGTGTCATATACAGCCCCTGTATGCATCTTGTTTGTCTTGTCTGTTTACCTCCCCAACCTACCTCCCCAAATATACCTACTTCCCCTACCCCACATTCCACTCTCACCTGAAAAAAAGGGGCAATCTGCTCCCAAAAAAGAAATTACGCCCCATACATAGCTGCCCATTTTGCACACATATCCACTGGACACATAAAATGTAATTTAATATAGCAATAACCCACACCTGGGTGTGGGTAATGCTAAATTTACCCACGGTTGGCGTGGCTTGGTCCCGAGGGCGAAGCCCGAGGGACCAAACAAAGCCAACCGTGGTAATTAGCATTACCCACACCCAGGCGTGGGTTATTGCTATTATACCATGACATTATTTAAGAAAAGAAACTGTTACTTTTCTTAAATAATGGCATAGTATAATGCCTGTTTACTGCCTTCCGCAGATGTCTGGCATCCGCGGCAGTTCTGATGTACCGCGCCTGAGCAGTACATCAGAGTTGTGCAAAAGCAACGGAGAAAGCAAGATCTCCGTTGCTTTTAGTCTCGCTATGTTAAATGAGTTTAACATAGCGAGACAGTTTAAAATAAGCAACGGAGATGTCCGTTGCTTATTTTAAACTGTCTCACTATGTTAAACTCATTTAACATAGCGAGACACTAAAAAAGCAACGGAGATCTTGCTTTCTCCATGCTTTTAAAACATTGTCTCTATAGTTAAATGGGTTTAACATAGCGAGACAGACAGCTTAAAATAAGCAATGGAGATCTCCGTTGCTTATTTTAAAGCTGTCTCGCTATGTTAAACCCATTTAACATAGCGAGACAGTGTTTTAAAAAAATGAATTATACTAATTGAAAAAAGTCCGGGCGACCGGACCTTTTTCCATTAGTATAACTCGATTTACAACGGGCACGCTGGCCAATCAGCGTGCACGTTTTGGGGGGGGTCATGGTATAATTGGCATTACAACATACTTTGTTATCCTCACCCCTCTCTCAGGGGTTGAAGGTTTCATATCTACCTCCAAATTTATTCCATATGCACAGCTGTTGCTGTTAAAGAAATGGGCAGCTATGGACCTTCCCTACACCCATCCTACACATCCTGAGCTCCTTTCCATACTGTCTTTCCCTCTTTGTGCCCCTTTTTCACCACTTTCCTATCTCCCCATTTTTCTTTTCTTTCAAAGAAATTAGCGCTGGGGTTAGTGGGAGTAAACACTATTAAGCAGTAGTTAACAGGTTTGCGTGAGTATGCGCTTGTTTGCGCTTAGCTAAGCATTGCTAAGCATTGTGCAAACCCACGCAAACCCACTTGCAACTGCTTAAAAGTGCCTTAGTCACTCTGTATGTGAGGGCCCTTGTTCTGCTCAGGAGCAAAATAAAACACCTCTGTCAGTCTCAAACCCCAGACCTTGTACACACTACACACCATGAAATACCACTAAGCCATGGTAGATATACAACAAGTTTGTGCTGAAATAAATATATCATGCATCAGAATGAGTGAATGTAAAGGAAAATAGGAATGCCATACCACACAACTTGTTCTGTGGATCTTTACCAACAGTTGTTGTGGGATTACATTACATGACTATGTTAAGAGAAGCAGCCATTCTAGCAGGAAATAATGTTACACCATCATTTTACAACCCCACACAGTATCATGGCAGGACAAACACTGGCATATCTGTTTAGGGCAGAGGCCATACCTCCCAACTGTCCCTAATTTTCAGGGATGTCCCTGATTGTATCACAAATTTTAGCTCTGTCCCTCTGAAACCCTCCTAAAACTACTGACTTTGGCCAGAAAGGTGGTGAATTACACTTGATGAATAATGACAATAATTAAGAGTTAGACACTTCTTTTACTTCAGAAAAGGTGTATTAATTCATGTGCTCTGATTCTCTCAATGTTTCAACTTAATGGCACTAATATTTTAAAGGTGTCCCTGACTTTTTCTTTACTTTTCCATGAGTCTGTTCAAATATGTACCTGAGTGTTTAAAAGGTCTGGCAGAGGCAGAAACACAGAGGCATATCAGCCTTTCTGCTGTTACACACTGTGCAAATAGCTTTGGAAGGAGTTTCGGAAGCATACCCTTATGTAGGAATACAACACTGAAATACAAACGGATGTAGCCATGTACTGGTAGCAACCAACTGTAACAATGCCATTGCTCTATTGCTTGAAAGACCTGTGTGGTGCACAGACAAAATATAACAGGCTATTCTCTGGCTACCATGTGGATAGATCCACAGTTGGGAGTTACGCAGACAGACTACGTGCCTTGATAAACTAACATGTACACTGAAACCCTGTAAGTCCAGCAAGATAAAATCCACACAATACTACTTACGCTCTCTGTACTTCTGCACCCCTACCCAAATGTAGAATATACCTGTGTGTGCAGGGTCTACCAAGGATGTAGGTAAGCATACTCACAGTACTGAAATGTGTCCAGTTTTTCTGAGCAGCTTGTGCTAATGTCAACACTAAAAAACACAAACTGTTTAGAACTGAGTAAATGAATATTCACAGTATAGCAGTTCACAAACAATTATTGTGCCAAAGGAATACATCTCAATAACTAGCTTTGTATGGCAGTTAATTGTAAACGTTAAAAAGAAAGTACATCTTTCCATGTATCTTGGGGTAGCCTTTTGAGGGGTGAGTACATTTCTGCACTGACAAGTGGGTACTGGAAGCAGCAACATTAGGTCTGAGTACAAAAAGTAAATCTCTGGCTACACCCCTGGCTTCTGATATAAGAACTATACCAACCTTCTGTTTTAAACAATGATGTCCACACCAAACAAGGATCATCTCCATCTTGGAAAGCTGAAAGGGCTACATCTACCTGAGTTAGCAATTTATAGTACTGGGTTGCTATGACAGTGATTACTGCAATTACTACACAGCAGGCTGCATGCAATTAGCAAATGGTGGTCACTAATTGGTTGCTGAGGCCATCACATGCTCATGTGCAAATACCTATAAAAGCAGACTGCAATCTCTGCCAACAAACTCAATCACTCTATTGCAGAGACTGACAGAGAGAGAGAGACAGAGAGAGAAAGAGAGAGACAGAGAAAACGAAAAAGAAAAAGAAATATTACCAAATCATACAAAGGAAACGTATGTGACACATATGTATTTACTGGCATGTAGTAGATGTTATTGAAGAATAGTCTACATAATGTGAACAATTCATATGTGGCAGCAGTACTTATTTATGCATAGATGTTCTGCTTAACTACTGCTATGGACAATACAGTGTGTACCTGTGGGCAGTGGGACATACCTGTGAAATGTGTAGCTCAGCATTAAATGTCAAAGATCTGATCCATGTTATCTGTGTTCTGTATAGTAGTGTGGCCAATGGCTGTTGGGGGGATTAGCGCTGACATTATATAAACATGGGTGTGACAGAACAACACATGCATGATAGTCATATTAAAGTGTAGCTTAGCATTGGCAACTGCTGTTGCAGTCTAGTATACTTATCTAGCATTTGTAGCCATATATACCCCCTTAGTGTTAGTGTGTGTTCATATGTGACACCTGTTTGTGTTGCAACAAGGCCCAACAGTTCAGCTGTGAGGTCCAGGGACTAACAACAGTGTGGACCTTGTGTGTGTATGCCACCCACATACAGAGAAATATATATATATATATGCCATATATATTCACATCTGTATATGTGCATAGAGCAGGGGACATATTGCAACTGTTTGTGAAGGGTGGAGATATATATGTTGGTGAAGGTTAGTATGCGCATATTTGTATGTAGGTTTTAGTGTGTGACAAACAAGACAGCATACAGTGCTGGTATATGACATTTGGTGGTTAAACACTGTGGGTGGTTTGTTCAGTTTGCAGTGTTGAAGCCACTGAGGCCTGCTAAAGCTACCTGGGCTGTGAACACCTGGAATGCATTTATCCCAAGACTGTGTGATTTTATTACATTACTGTACACCTCACATCCTTTGTATAATTGTTATTCTCACTAACAAAGGTGAAATGTATATGTGCCTACATATATATGTATATGTACACCATTGGATGTATATATATATATATATATATATATATATATATATATATATATATATATAGATATATATATATATATATATACGTATATATATATATATATATATATATATATATATATATATATATATATAGCTATATATACTCATACACACCTTCATCTACTACTGGCTGTGATGGTCAATTTGTTTGTGAATACGTCAAAGATATGTATCTGTGGGATAGATTAGTGGGAAACTGTTCATGTCATGGTATTATGGGTCCTTGCTTTGATCCTAGCAAAAGCTGTGTATTCTGTTGCTAGGCATGAAAAAATGCTATTGCATACAGTGTGATTAAGTCCCTTGGTTTTAACTTGGGTGTGTCATTGGAGGCGAAAGCACTACATCTATGATTATTGATTGGTACTGATGTTGAATCCAGCTCTGGGCCTGTACAGCAATGTATGGTGTATGTCCACATTGTTTGCATCCACTGTTTTGTGTGGTCCCTGTATTCATCACAGATTACATTTCTCAAGATTAAGGTTGTTTAAGTACTGACACACAGTACTGTATAGTACACACTGAAAGCTTATCTGGGTTGTCATATCTTTGTGTCCTGTAATTATGTCTGATGTGTGTGTGGGTATGTCTGTAACATGTCCTTTGACATATGTGTGGTAAAACATATAACTGCGTATCTAACAACATTCATAGTGTACTACAGCAGTATGCAACCTATATTCCCAATTGTACACATATTTTGGACACGGGTTTGCCATTAACAAGTTGTGTGGTATAATAGTAATACATTTACTGGACCTTACACTCATTGTGATGGATGATATATTTCTTTACACATCAGCTTGATGTATATCTGCTGTGGCTAGGTGGTGCATCGTGTTGCATACAGTGCGCCATGTACTCTTGTATAGTCTTATATAGTGATTTTATTTTGTTGCTGTGCAGAATATGGTTCATTAGATTGAGAGTGAGCCAGGCACTTCCAAGCAGTTGTGGGGTGAGCAGTGATAAGTGGCAGTTAAAGTGTTTCACTCTCGGTTAGCTAATAGGTTGCTATATATGGCAGTTCAGTGATATCTGTACTGTATAATGTTAAATGTGCCATATAACTTGCTCAGACATATTTTCGTATTTATGTCTTCCAGGGATCATGGCGCATCGCAGGAACCCCAGTTACAGTAGTGCTGAAGATGACATAATTACTACCAGTATAATTCAGCACTACAGTCTCATGCTCTCACAAACCAGCCAGGACCAGCAGGAGTGTACTGCAATGTGGCAAGATGTTGTCTGCAGGGTAAATGAAGTAGGCCTACATAACCGGACATATGAGCAGGTACTGCAGTGATCTTCTCAGACATGTCCGTCAGCATGCTGCTGATGTGCAGAGACAACAGCTTGCAACAGGAGGTGGTGTTAGTATCCACCCCCCCCACCATAGTGGAGGAGCTGCTCCTGAGCCTGGTGGCACCTGCCCAACAACAACAGCAGCAGACATACTCCATGTTGGAGGTTGGAGCCACCCAGCAAGCACCCATAGAGCATGCAGGTAACATGGCATATCTGTAGACTACTGTTATCTGTATTGGTAGATCATGCATATGTGAAATGTGGAGTGTGTCGTTAAAAGATGTGGAGCCTGTTGTTGTGCAATACTGATCATTTGAAACATAATCTGTAGCCCTGTGAATGTAAACTGTTGTTGTACTGTAAGACTGCAAACAGACAGTAGCAATGCCACAGTTGTGGCCACTGACAAACTGTCTCATCTCTATGTAGGTCCCTCTGGGGTGACATCAAGGCAGTGGACAGATGCTGGTGAGTGTGTTCTACATTTATTATTGTAAATAAAATGTGCATGTCATAGTTAAAGTGTAGGCCATGTACACATGTAACACACCTACCCATAATGCATGCTGTGCATGTTTGGTGAAAGACCATGCACATCTCACTAATGTGATTAGCTGCCTCAAACACTTGCAATACCCAGACCATCTCAAACAAATGTGGCTAGACTGTAGTGACCATACGCATAACATACACATCTATGTCATACACAGAGCATTTTAACATGCTACACATAAAGGATTCCCAAACCCTCTGTAAAGACACACTCCAGTATCCAAAATCTCATCCACACATTACACATAATATACCTGAGGGGTAGAGGCCTATCATGGGGCATTTAAACACTCTGCAACACACTACACATTCATGTCAGGGAATGCTCCTTATTGGCCTCCTTACAAACTCATGTAACAACTGGTTGTGAAATGGTGAATGTAGCCAAGATAGTACAGTTCCAGTACAGCATAAGTAGTTCTGGTTTGGGAAACATCTTTAGCCTTGAGTGACCACATGATGCTTCATGATGATGGCCTATGGTACTATACCCCTCCAGTTATTGTAATCACAGTACTACACATAGCTTTCATTGCTATACACCTTAATGTTGTGTGTGCACACATATGCACCTCTAAACAATATGCATACCAATTACCATTTGCACAACTGACACATATATGTCTTGTGATGCTGTTGAGTGGCTAGGTCATATGACACACATATTGGGTATGTGTAGTGTTTAAATATGCAGTTGTGTTTTAGCATGCCATGTTATGGATGACACTGGCATATCCACAGTATGATCTACACTCACCATAAGTACCATACATTGGGTATGTGGCTGAATGGTATTCCATCAATTATCCATGCACCACTGATGATGTTGTGTGAATACTCATCATGCATGTGCTAAAACCGTGTCTACAATTATTTGCTAAAGACACAGAGGCTGTAATCAGAATTGGATACCTATCTGACACATAGATACACATCCAGCCATGGTATGTACACCTGTTTGTTATGGTGCACAGTACATTACAGAGTTGTGAATACCTGCACAGCAATGTTGTGTCCATGTATGCATTGTGTTCCAGGGGCAGGCCCATTACCTAATAACAAAACACATGCATCAAAGCCATGTATTCTGTTAGTAACAAGGACTGTCTACACTTGCACTGCATGCTGTTGAGCAACACATGTCCTGCACGCTGACATGTGTGATATGACTGTTTTGCTTGTGATACTGTACCCCACCATCACCTGCTATTGTGCATGTTCTGAGATTACTGGTGTTGTGTCTGTCTGCTTTAGAGAGGAGTGTATTTTTGTGTGTGCATGTGCGCATGTGTGCATGTGTGCATGTGCACATGTGTGCATGCGTGCATGCGTGCATGTGTGCATGTGCACATGTGTGCATGTGTGCATGTGGTCTGACATCATGTTCAGGTCTTAAACTGTGATTCCTGTTTTCCTCTCCCAGGTACCAAGGTAGGGCTGGTTCAGTACAGCAGGGAACCTGATGTCACTGAGACAGACAGTGATCATGAGGATAGGTATGTTAAGGCACAGGCAGGTTTGTCAGGGTCTGTTGTTGGACCACCAATTGACAGTACACAAGTCTCCACCCCATCCATGCACACAGTCATACTGCCTGTACATCCATCATCACCATTGCCCTTACCTGAGGGACAGTGTATGGTTGGCACTGGCCAGGACAGTGTGGTATCTATGGAACATGTATCAGGACACAGCAGCCATAGCTAGATGTCTGGAATGATACCACATAGGCAGATGCCCAGGGGTTCTCGTCAGAGCACTGCTGGTCATCATGCCCCTGGCAGACATGCCACACCTCTTTTTACCACATGCACGTTCCAGGCTGTCATGGAGGCACAGACTCGAATGGAGCGGTACACCAGACAGGGACTAAGAGCAGAGAGGGCTCATAACATCTCTGTAAATGACAGTGTCCGTGACCCAGCAGGTGCCATACGTAATTACACTGAGGTCATTGATAGACGTTGGAGTGAGACATTGAATGCCCTCCACAGTGTCATGTCCATGTGTCAGGACAGTGCAGGATGGTTGAGATGTTGACGTGGACGTATGCCAGCAACATCAGCAGCTGGAGGTCGCCGTGGACATCCAGCAAGTCACAACCACTCCCGTAGTGCCAGTACCAGCCCCAGCAATGTTGGAGGGCTGTCCATAGACCATCCTAGAAGACCACATGCACGTGGCTCTGGCCAGTCCCAGCAGGGACCTGGATCCAGTGGACATATGTCAACCTCTTCGGATAGTAACCAGTCTGGATTAGTACCTGATACTGTCTGTAGCACCCCTGCCAGGCACAGGTTGCATATCCATGACCAGAGATGGTGATCTGTAAAGCCTGCCAGGTACAGTCTGTAGCTGTCTCACAAATCCCCATATATGGCAGCCACATGGTGGAACTGTGTGCATGCAGACACACACACATAAACCAGAAAACTAGGGCAAACACATACCCGCACACATTACATCAACATTGGCCCATAACAGTACTCATGGCCCTCACACACACACTCACACACATGTCGATTGTATGGCTCAGTGTAGGCCTCTGGCAAACCAACAACACACCCTGTGCATATGATGAAACCTGTGCCGCCTCCTGTCATCTCTAACATTGATGCAGGAACAGGCTAACATGGTGCTGATGCATAGGGTGACTTTAATAAAGTACAGCAATGGTTGAATGTGTAGCATGTTGTCAGCAGTAAAGTGTAATGATATCCTTGAAGGTGTAGCTGAGCAGGCATGATGCATTAAAGCTGTAATTAGCAATGTTGTATTGTTTCCACCAGTGTTTATTCCAATTGTGTTTTGTTTGCTCATGTGCCACTTGGCTGATGTGTGTAGTTGCGTCAGCATGTGTTATCAGTGGACAGTAAGGTTTGCAGCTGTACATTTGTGAACATGGTGGAGGTGCACTGTCTGCATGTACGTGCATATTGGACACATGGGCAGGGTGACATGCCCTGTATTGGCCAATGTTAACACTCCATACTTTCTATTGGTGGCCAGTATGCATTGTACTACACACATTTTGGAACTTGAGTATGCATGTGTGTGTATGACATGGGTTGACACTGTGCTGTGGGTGATGCTGTTGTTGCTATCTGTCATTGGTTTGCATTACTAAGGTTAACACTGTCCCAGCTACATAATCCTTTATTAATGCAGACTGTTCACCTACAGGGCTGCATAGACCATGCTATCACAAACACAAGAAATTCTCACTTATACAGTAAAAGTGCATTAGTCTCATGGACCTCTGCCATAAAGTAAATATATAATAGAAGGTGTGAAGTTGTACCTAAAAAGAGTTACATATCAAGAAGGGATAACCTCTCTAGTCAGTATCATTGGGAAAATACAATCCCTCAATAAACATACAAGGCAAGCTTCAAAATACAAAATGGCAAGGATTCCAAAGACAACACTAAAGCTTTCTTCAGTGTTGTTCATAATCTACAGGTGAAATCTCAGATCGGGTCACAGTTAATGAAAATGGTCACAAAGTACACTTATCTGACTGACATTATCAATTCCTTGTCAGACAGTTTGAATGCGGATTTCACCACCCTGTCATTACACAAGGGCCACATTTCCAGACCTGAAGAATGTAAAACCTGATGATTCACAGACACTCTAGTTAAAACATCTCTTTAACAAAGTACACACCACAGTGGCAATGGTACTGGACAGTGTCCCTGGCTGTGTCTTACACAAGCTGACATATGAAGTCACCACTCACCTAAATGCTCTGTCCAGATGCAGCCTCTATACAGGTTACATACTTGTGGAATGACACACAGTGATAGTGTTCACAGTCCACAAATGTTGAGCTACAATGTCTTCTTCTTATTCTCCTTTCGGATGCTCCCATTAGGGGTCGCTACAGTACATAATTTCTTCCTACCCTCTGCATCTTGCGCTAACACCATCCAACTGCATGTCCTCTCTCATCACAGCCATAAACCTTGTTTTAGGCATTCCTCTTTTCCTGTTACTTGGCAGCTTCATCCTTAGCATCTATTTCACAATATACTCTGCATCCCTCCTCAGCACATGTACAAACCAACTTAATCCTGCCTATCTGGCATGGTCTACTAACCTTCAAATCTGGCCTGACCCTCTAATATACTTATTCTTAAACCTGTCCACCCTCATCACACCCAGTGCAAATGTTAACATAAATTGATTAAGGGTAGAACTACAACAGGTCCTGGAAACTCTCACCCTATAAGCCAGACCAATGTTATCTGGAAGGCTATGGAGCACAGCATTATGGACCTCATTAACAGAGACATTATGAACCTGCAAACACTTCACCATACCAACTTAGGTTATCTAAAGGCCACATCATGGCTCCTACACCTAGTAGACTTCAAGCCAGTCAACAAGGCTATAGGTGAGGGAGGGGAGGTCAACACAGCCAAGCTATAGCTCACCAGCAATTCATACCCATCCCACATAGTGGTATTATACATAACCTCAACAGACTGACCATAAACGATTGTTAGATGATGGCATGACAACTGACGCACAGATGTAGGACACACAGTAACATTTGCAGCCTCCATGTACTATTCTATGCCAGTAACAAGTGGTATTCACATGCACTCAGTCCTGGGACCACTCCTGTTTGGCATATAGCTTTCTTAGGTACAAGCAAACACAGTAGGGATATGCCTGCCCACATTTGATGACAATTCATACTGTGGGCTATACTTTATTCTCCAGATGACATACAAATCCTGCAAAAGGCTATCATACAGACAGATACCTGGTGTCAAACTCATGCTGTAAAGCTATAAGCCAAAGAAAGCATAGTTATCCACTTTTAGAAAACAAAGTATCCTCAGAGTACCACATAGGTAGTAGCCCCCAAAATGTGGAACAGGTACTAATGTATACATAGAGCCATGTGTTAAGTCATCTCTCCTTTGATAATCACATTACCAAAGGGTTTTGGAAATCCCTCTGTGGAACACATAAGCAATAAAGGGTTTGCATGCAGATCCACAGAGGTTGTTGCACACCTATAATGATTAGTCATCTTTGCCAGACTTTGCTTGCTTTGGAACAGGTTTCAAATATACCTCAAGCACAAACCCTCACTCACACTCTTCAATAGAAACTGTGATGAGTGGATGTGAAACGGAAGACGTAGCCCAGGGATCACTGCTGTGGCTAAGCTTGTCACAAGCATACAGAAGTGACCTAAGATCTGGAAAGCACCAGCACGCTCTGGCAAAGGTAACAAATGCGTTCATGGAGAAAGCAGAGTACCTACCTATGAAATACTTGAGGTGACATGTATGTATATGGATTTGCCCCACAGCTACCTTACATGTGTAATGCACATACAGTTGTCATTGTGATATGTCATACACTAGAAAAATCAAAACCCACTCCACATTGGCCAACAGTGTCACACACCTGGAGCACACACACAGTCAGCAAGTGCGAGATTCAAACTCTTTCCTAATTACATTATGATACTGTAGCAGTATGCATTTACACAATGCGCTATACACATTACTGGGATTTCATCTTTCCACGGGTATATTTGTAGGATGGTGACATCATCAGACTTGACAAAGATGAGTATACCATTTTTAAGGGGTGTGAGTAGTCTCCAAAAAGGTTGCTCCTTCCCAGGGAGAGACACACACACACACACACACACACACACACACACACACACACACACACACACACAGTAGCCAAGTGCAGGATTCAAACCCCTACCTAATTACATTATGATACTACAGCAGTATGCATTTACACAATGCGCTTATACACATTAGTGGTATTTCACCTTTCCACAGGTATATTTGTAGGATGGTGACATCATCAGACTTGACAAAGATGAGTATACCACTTTTAATGTGTGTGAGTAGTCTCCAAAAAGGTTGCTCCGCCCCAGGGAAACACACACACTCATACACACAGTTAGTAAGTGTAGGATTCAAACCCCTACCTAACTACATTATGATACTACAGCAGTACGCATTTATACGATGCACTATACACATTACTGGGATTTCATCTTTCCACGGGTATATTTGTAGGATGGTGACATCATGAGACGACAAAGATGAGTATACCACTTTTAAGGGGTGTGAGTAGTCTCCAAAAAGGTTGCTCTCTCCCCAGGGACAGACAGACAGACAGACACACACACACACACACACACACACACACACACACACACACACACACACACACACACACACACACACACACACACACACACACACACACACACACACACACACACACACACACACACACACACACACACACACACACACACACACACACACACAGTTGGCAAGTGCAGTGTTCTTAATCCAAACTAAGTACATCTTTACACTTTAGCAAGCAATATGGAGTTACAGGGTGCAATATGGACATTACTTGCAGACAGTTTGCACAAAGATTTTTTTCACATTTGCTAACCTCAGCAGGCTTATCATACTAGGTGTATTCTGAGTGTATTGTATGCATAGGCCATGACAATATCATATATGGGTTGATGCACCACATGCTGGCACATACAGGGTCAAACCTTGAGTAGCATCTTACCTTCACCTACATGATACTGCAATATAACAGAAAGATGATAAACTTCAGCAACTGGCTGAGCTTCTGGTGTCATTCAAAGGGGATCCAGTCTCTGTCTGCCTGTGATGACATGATAGACAAGTCTTGTTGCTTCGCTACAGATGGTTTGCACCTGTCACCCCTATACTTCTGAATATGGCCAAGGCTCTTGCTGTCCCCATATTACCTTTTTTTAGACAAGGCTCAAAGGTTCATAGGTTCATACCTAGGTACTAGGCTATCAGCCCTGTGGCCTATACAAGCCCAGCCAAAAAGGTACCCTGGCTGTTGCCACCCAAGAAATTTATTTTCCTGTGCCACTGTCGAGCAGAGACACAGAAGTGATTCCCAGGGTGAATTTCCTATTTCCCATAGAATCATCAAGATTTTTCTTGAAGAGTGCTAATGAGGAGCTTTGTTCGATATAGATAGGTAGTTTATTCCGGAGTATGTGAAGTCTCTGGGACAGGAATCTATCCCTCTGGCATGTTCTGTTTATTGTGGTGACAAGGTTTAGGTACCTAGAGCGTGTAGGTTCATAGGTTCATAGGTAGGTACTAGGCTATCTGCCCAAGGGCATTTATAAACCTAGCCAGAATGTGTTGGCTTTTGCCTCCCTTTTAAATTAGTTTCCTGGGCCTCTGTCTAGCAGAGCCACTGAAGTGATCCCAGGGTAAATTTACAATTTCCCATCCACTCGTCAAGATTCCTCTTGAAGAGAGTCTGCAAGGGGCTCTGCCTAACATCAACTGGGATTCTATTCCAGAGTGAGGGAAGTGTCTGGGACAGGAATCTATCACTCCAGCATGTCCTGTTTATTAATAACCAAAATAAGGAGATGTGAACTGAGTGAACAACACGTTACCAAAAACACCACCAAAGTTCACTCTGGAAGCTCCAAATAAGGGCTAAAGAACCACAGATATAAATCCCTTGATATAAATCCACAGATGCGAATCCAAGGTTAGTTGAAATAACCAAAAATGATTCCAAAATGCGAATTAACTCTTTAATAACGCTTGAAAAATCCAAACAAGTACGTTTTCGAACACCTTCTTCAGCAAAAGACAATTACAACTTGCTAAAAATGCTTGCACTTTATATACAAGGGAACTGATTGTTAAATTGATTAATTAAATAATTTAATTGCATTTCAGTATGCCCTGTCAAAAGTTTTAAACACAAAATAGTCACTTGAAAGTTTTTACTTGATAGTAATAAAACCAAATAAATAACAAATGTTAAAAACAATCATTGTATTCATAGGAATGTTTAAATATATTTGTATAAAAGTTGTTTTAAAACATTTTAAAAGAAATTCCTTGTACTTGTATATAATGAAAAGTTACTATGTTAATGTGTAGTGTATATCACCATCTAGTGGCTAAAAATAATATTGTAGATTATAACTTGGCAGCTCTAAGCTTTACAACTGGAATGATGGAAAGCATATCATTCATACCAGGTCGTTTGGTAGCATCCAGTGTTATCTGCCAAAATAATTCTCTGTACTCAAGTTTGGTTTCCCACATGCCACCCCTGATTTCTTTTGGTACTACCTCTAAAACAAAAAAATTGAAAACTGCATTTTTACAGTACTGGGAATGACGAAATAAAGCATTATGTTCATTACTTTTTTTAATTTCATAGTAATGTTCATACTACTATGCACTACTATTTCCATTCCCAGCAGAAATAGGACAATTTCCAGTTCCAAATTTGCTAACTGCAATACCCAGGGAGTAGTGTACATAGCCACATGCCACTCCTGTGATTCATTTTATATAGGGAAAACAGAAAGGAAGCTTAGATCCAGAATATATGAACATTACTATGAAATTAAAAAAAGTAATGAACATAATGCTTTATTTCGTCATTCCCAGTACTGTAAAAATGCAGTTTTCAATTTTTTTGTTTTAGAGGTAGTACCAAAAGAAATCAGGGGTGGCATGTGGGAAACCAAACTTGAGTACAGAGAATTATTTTGGCAGACAACACTGGATGCTACCAAACGACCTGATATGAATGATATGCTTTCCATCATTCCAGTTTTAAAGCTTAGAGCTGCCAAGTTATAATCTACAATATTATTTTTAGCCACTAGATGGTGATATACACTACACATTAACATAGTAACTTTTCATTATATACAAGTACAAGGAATTTCTTTTAAAATGTTTTAAAACAACTTTTATACAAATATATTTAAACATTTCTATGAATACAATGATTGTTTTTAACATTGGTTATTTATTTGGTTTTATTACTATCAAGTAAAAACTTTCAAGTGAATATTTTGTGTTTAAAACTTTTAACAGGGCATACTGAAATGCAATTAAATTATTTAATTAATCAATTTAACAATCAGTTCCCTTGTATATAAAGTGCAAGCATTTTTAGCAAGTTGTAATTGTCTTTTGCTGAAGAAGGTGTTCGAAAACGTACTTGTTTGGATTTTTCAAGTGTTATTAAAGAGTTAATTCGCATTTTGGAATCATTTTTGGTTATTTCAACTAACCTTGGATTCGCATCTGTGGATTTATATCAAGGGATTTATATCTGTGGTTCTTTAGCCCTTATTTGGAGCTTCCAGAGTGAACTTTGGTGGTGTTTTTGGTAACATGTCCTGTTTATTGCTTTGTTGAGGTTTGATTCACTGGAGCGTGTGGCTCTAAGAGATTTGTTTTTCTTGAGGTGGAGCATGTCCATTAATTCCGGGTTGGACATGGCCTTATACGTCAGGCATAGATCATCTCTGAGCAGGCAGTAAGCAACTGAGTAGAGCTGGAATTTCTTTAGTCGCGCTGCATAGGGCATCTCTTTGAGGCCCGTGATCCTCTTGGTGAGGTACTTCTGTGGTCTTACCAGCTGTTGCATGTGCCAGTTAAGGTACATACCAAATGGGACATTGTATTCTATTATGGGCCTAATGAGTGATGAGTAGAGGAGCGCAATGACCTCTCTTGATCTAGTGGTGAACCCTTTCTTGATTAGGTGGGCTACACAGAAGGAATATCTAACCACTTTGGCAATGTGATTATCAAAGGAGAGGTTACTATCTACCTGGGTCCCCAGGTCCCTAATTACATTTTCCATACCTAGTGGATTACCACCTATGTGGTAATTCGTGGGCACTTTGTTTTTTCCAAAGGGAATGACTATGCATTTTTTGACATTCAGCTTGAGGCCATGGTTTTGACCCCAGGTATCTGTCTCTGTAAGGCCCTTCTGGAGGATGTCTGTGTCAGCCGGAGAGTCGATTATGGCCTCCAGTTTACAGTCATCTGCGGACTTGGCCAGCCATAGTCCTTCCGTGCTTGCCTGTACCTCAGAGAAGTATCTACTGAACAGGAGGGGTCCCAGGACTGAGACCTGTGGGATGCCACTTGTGACTGGTTTAGAGTCGGACATGGCACCCACAACTCTGACCAAGTGTGTTCTATCCTTGAGCCAGTTGGCCACCCATCTCGTGACATAGGGGTTGATGTTCAAGCTGGTAAGCTTGTCTATGATGGCAGAGTGGGGAATGGTGTCAAAGGCCTTAGTGAGGTCCAGGTAGGCTGTGTGGACTACCTTCCCTTTATCTATGGCCTTGGTAACTGTTTCAAAGACGTCAGCTAGGTTTAGGAGGCAGGATCTGCCTTTAACAAAGCCAAATTGGGTAGGGTCCAGTGTCTGGAGGTTCCCAATGTCTCTGTTTATGAGTTCCATGATAATTCATTCCATAGCTTTGCAGACCAGGCTGGTCAGGCTTATAGGGCAATAGTTCCCAGGTTCTGTTGTGGCAACACCTTTGTGGAGCGGGATGACTGTTGCTGTACACCATTCTTTGGGTACATAGCCTGTGGTAAGGCTGAGTCTGAACAGTGAACTTAGATGAGGGTTTAGCTCCTTTTGGAGCTCGTGTAAGACGCAGCCTGGGACACCATCCAGTCCCACTGATGCTGTATTCTTAGCTTTGGAGTGGGCTGTTTTTACCTGCATGTCCATGATGTCTGGGGCTCTGCATTCTTCTGGGATGGGCACAGGCCCTTTTGGGGGTGGGGGGGTGAAGTTTGCACTAAACTTGTCTGCCAGGATGTTGGCAATGTCAGTTGGTTCAGCGCATTTTTTGCCATTTTGCAGTAGCTCAAAGCATATTTGAGAGTTGCCACCTAAATGTTTGATATAGCTAAAGAAGGCTTTGTGGTTATCTTTAGATTCCTTGGCAATTTTTCTTTAGAAACTGGCCTTGAATGATTTTATGAGCGATCGTAGTTTCTTGCTAATAATGATCAGTGATGCTTTTACTTTTTTGGAATTTTGTTCTGTCATGTAGTAGTTTCCTCCTTCTGTTGTATAGCTTATTTATGGCTAAGGACCACCAGACTTGTTTCCTCTTTTTGGAGGGGTGAGTCTTGGTTTTATTCAGGCTGGCTCGATCCATGCATCCCTGTAGATGCTCATATAATGCACTTGTAAAGGATTCTGCAGATTGAATAGCATTATCCTGTAGTAAGGGGGCTTTGAAACTTTCTGCTTCGATCTTGAGAAGTGTGAAATTTGGTTTTGAAAAGTTTTTCACAGTGGTTTCCTTGACTGGGGGTGAGGTTGGGATGTGGATGTCCAGTGTGATTACTTTATGATCTGATCTTACCAGCGAGGGGTTTACCTCTGGTGTGGAACACTGATCCCCCATATTGGTGATGATCAGGTCCAGTATGTTGTCACTTCTAGTGGATGTGGTGACCAGCTGTTCCAGGGCATTTGAGTTTATAAACTCTAGGAAGCATTGGGCAAAAGAGTTTGTACTTGAGTAATTCTCCCAGTCAATGTTCAGGTAGCTGAAATCTCCTAATATCATGGTGTTTGGTAGGACCTTTATATTTTCCAGTGTTCTCAGGAATGCTGAGTGAGGGTCCTGAGACAATGTAGGTGATCTGTAGCAGGCTACAATCTGATAAGCAGTTTTGTCCACTGTTAGTTGCACTTGGATGGTCTCCAAGGCCTCGTGCTGTGCCACTAACCTGGAGGTGTGGATATCCTTTATGAAAATGGATACACCCCCTCCTTTTGTATTTTGGTATGGGTTTTGGGGCTGAAGCTCGGAGAGATTGGGATTTCTTTAAGTGGAGCATGTCCAACAGCTCTGTGTTTGACATAGCTTTGTATGTTAGGCAGAGATCACCTCTGAGTAGGCGATATGTGACAGAGTAAAGCTGGAGTATTTTGAGATGGTCTGTGTAGGGCATGTATTTGAGGCTGCTAATCCTCTTTGTGAGGTATTTCTGCAGGCTTTCCAGTTGTTCTAGATGTCTTGTGAGGTGCATAACAAAAGTGGTGTTGTACTCTATAATGGATCTAATGACTGATGAGTAGAGGGGAACAATGACCTCTTTTTTTTCTGCATGAGAAACCTTTTATGATGAGGTGCGCCACATAGAAGGATTTCCTGACTACTGTGGCGATGTAATTATCAAAGGAGAGTCTACTGACCACCTGTGTCCCAAGGTCTCTTATCAAACTTTCAGTGTTAATTATACTACCACCTATGTTGTAGTTTATGGGTACAGAGTTTTTACCAAAGGGGATGATAATGCACTTTTTGGCATTGAGCTTGAGGCCATGGCTTTGACACCAGGCATCTGTCTCAGTGAGGCCCTTTTGTAGGATGTCCACATCATTAGTAGTTTCAATTATGGCTCCTAGTTTGCAGTCGTCTGGGAACTTCATTAGCCAAAGACCTTCTATGTTAGCCTGTACTTCAGGGAAGTAGATACCAAACAGGACAGGACACAGGACTGAACCCCATGGTACTCCACTTGTCACTGGTCTGAAGTCAGACTTGGAGTCTGCTACTTTCATAGTGTGGATTCTGTCAGTGAGCCAGTTGGCAACCCATTTTGTGACATAGGGATTTATACCTAGTTTAGTGAGTTTATCTATAATTTCAGAGTGGAGGGTGGTGTCGAAAGCCTTGGCAAGATCTAGATAGGCTGTGTGAACCACCTTACCCTTGTCTATGGCTTTGGTGACTGCTTTGAAGAAGTCTATCAGGTTTAGGAAACATGATCTGCCTTTTACAAACCCAAAATGGTTTTGGTCCAGAGTTTGGAGATTGCCAATGTCTTTGTTTATAAGTTCCATGATGATACCTTCCATGGCCTTGCAGACCAGGCTCATCAGGCTAATGGGGCACTAGTTCCCAGGGTCTGTGGTGGCTCCCCCCTTGTGTAGTGGGATAACCATCACTGTGCGCCATTCAGCAGGAACAAAGCCTGAGGTGAGGCTATGATTGAACATGGTACTTAGGTGTGGTGCCAGTTTGTTCTGTAGTTTGTGTAGAACGCAGCCTGAGATGTTATCTGGTCCCATGGATGCTGTGTCCCTGGCTTTGGAGAGTGGTTTTTACCTGTGCAGCCGTGATGGCAGCAACTTTGCATTCTTCTGGTATAGAGATGGGCTCTTTCATGGCTGAGAGGGGGGCAAAGTTAGCACTGATCCTATCTGCCAGGATGTTGGCAATATCAGTTGGGTCTGTATATTTAGTGCCATTGTGCTGTAACTCAGGGCAGATCTGAGTGTTGCCATTGTGATTCTTGACATAGCTATAGCATGCTTTGTGATTGTCTTTAGAATCAGTGGGGATTTTGTTTTCATAACTAGCTTTGGAGGATTTTATCAGGGATCGCAGCTTCTTACTGAGGCTGACTGGGGAGCTCCACCACTCATGGGTTTTACCCTCTTTTGCAACAGTTTCTTCCTTCTGTTGTGTAGTTTGTTTATGGCAGGGGACCACCAGATTGGTTTCCTTTACTTGGAGGATAGCATCTTGGTTCTGTTTGGGAGAGCACAATCCATGTACTCATGTAAGTGCTTATAAATTGCAATTGTGTAGGATTCAGTAGTTGTAACTGTATTGTCCATCTGCATGGGTGTCTTGAAGTTCACCACTTCTGTCTTAATAGATTATAGATTCATAGATTAGTACTAAGCTAACTGCCCTTGTGAGCCATTTTTTAAGCTTAGCCAATTATCCCTTGTGAGACTCAAGCCCTGCACCTTGTGTTTGTAAGGCAAACACCTTAACCATTAGGCCACATTCCCAACCCTATCATGAAGTTGTCTTTTGAGATATTTTTTAACATGGTTTCCTTAATGGGGGTGGGGGCAGAATGTGGATATGTAGGGTAATTAGCTTATGGTCAGATCGGACCAATGAGGCGTTGACTTCAGGTGTGGAACACCGGTCACTCATGACAAACCAAACCCCGTAACCAACACAAATAACCACTAAGTGAGCTAAATGCTACTCATTGCCAGAAGTCTCAGCCTCCAGATGCACACACTCGAGGTACTTCTCAGCATGGAGAATATTGATATCTGTGCAGTAACAGAAACCTAGTTCAAGGCTCCAGAGGGCACACCAGCACTACTAGGATACTACTCATTCCATACCTTCCAGCATCAGAACCTGGATCTTAGCACATAGGGTGGGGATGTATCCATATTCATCAAGGATACCTACACCTCTCTTTATATGCTCTCTACAGGATATGTACCCATAGAATGTTGCACAGCAACGTTCTTCCCACACCATAGGGGTGGGGCCACAAATGACCCTTGGCATTCATGCTCAATGAACCTGACAAGTCTGATCTGCAAGACAGTGGACCAGTTATACTGGAAGTCAACAATAAAGGCATTGGGAACCTTCACACAGTTGAGCACACCCAGTTTGGCTTTGTCAAATGTAGATCACACCTCCTGAACTGGGTGGATTTCTTTGAGACAGTTACCCAGGCTGCAGATGATTGAAATTAGCCCCACACAGCCTACCTATACCTTGCTAAGGCCTTTGACACCATTCCCCAGTCAGGTGTCATAGATGAACTCACCAACCTGGGCATGAATCCATACATCACAAGATGGATCGCAAACTGGCTCACAGATAGATCCCACAAATAAAGAGTTGCTGGCTACATGTCAGATTCTACACTGGTAACAACTGATGTCCCCCAGGGTTCAGTCCTGGTGTCCCTCCTGTTTGGTATAGACTTCTCAAAAGTACATGCCAACACAGGAGGGTTGTGGTTGACTAAGTTTGCTGGGAACTGTAAAGTGTTTGCCATAACAGATTCTCAGGATGACACAAATATTCTCCAGAAGGGACTCTATGAGACAGATGTGTGGTGTCAGAATCATGGCCTCAAGCTCAATGTGGCAGAATGCATAGTAATCCCCTTTGGTGAAAACAAAGTACCCACAAACTACCACATAGGTGTTACCCCTTAAAACTGACAAGGTAATAAGGGATCTGGGGACACAAGTAGATAGTCATCTTTCTTTTGACAACCATGTTGCCAAAGTGATTGGGAAATCCTATGTGGCCCACCTGATCAACAAATGGTTTGCATCAGGATCAAAAGAGGTAGTGGTGGCCCTCTACTGTTAAGTCATCAGACCCATCATTGAGTACAATTCACCGTTTTGGATGTACTCAACTAAGCATTTCCAGCAGCTGTAGAGACCACAGAGGTACCTCATCAAGAGGATTACTGGCCTCAGACAGTTGTGTTATGCAACACAACTGGTAAAACTGAATCTGTTTTCCGTTGCGTACCACCTACTCAGAGGCACACTCTGCCTAACATACAGAGCCATGTCCAACACATAACTGCTGAACATGCTCCATCTATGGATAACAAAATTGAGTTGCACTACACACTCCAGGGATATGAACCTCATCACAACAATGAATACAACATGCTGGTGGGATAGAGTACCATCCCAGACACTTGCCTTACTGTGGAACAGAGTCCCAGTGTACATCAGACAGAGCCCCTTGCTGACACTTTTCAATAGGAACCTTGATGAGTGGATGGGAAACAGACAATTCATGCCAGGCATCACATCAGCAGCCCCACTAGAAAGGGGCTTAGGGTACTAACTATTAGAACTAGGACTTGGGAGACTACCCAATGGGATGGTGAAAGATGCACAACTTGCCTATGCTAATATATGCCTTCATGAAGATAGTCTACTACATACCTATGAACCTATGTGACAGGTACATGTCTACAGATAGTAGATATGTACTTCATTGCACAGTCATGTTGCACAGCAGGCACATGGACCACATACACTATAATGCTTACAGATACTGGTGGTTGTTATGTACAGTGGGTGAGATATGCACCTCATGTCTTTTGTGCCATTGGGATGAGTGCTGGGTGGGACAGTCCTGGATGGCTCCCTGTCATGGTCACCCTCTTACACACATCTCTGCCCATCCTATATAGGTACATAGGTAGGTAACAGGCTATCTGCCTGAAGGCATATATTAGTATGGCCAGAGTGTGCAGCTATCACCACACATGGGGTTAGTTCCCTAGGCCTCTGTGTAGTAGAGCTGATGAAGTGATCCATGGTGTGACAGTTCAGTTTCACATACACTCATCAAGGCTCCTCTGGAGGAGTGTCAGTTAGGGACTCAGCTTAATGTAGGTTGGGAGCCTGTTCCAAAGCAAGGGAGGTCTGTGAGTTGGTAATGTATCCCTCCAACATGTTCTATTTATTGTTGTGATGATGATATCCCTAGAGCATGTGGCACAGTGAGCTTGGGTTTACTTCAGATAGCGCATGTACATCAGTTCTGCATTGGACATGGACCTGTCTGTTGGGCAGAGATTGCGTGAGTAGACAGTATGCAACAGAGTACAGATTGAGTTAAATTCAGTCTTGTTGCATGGGGCAACTGTTTGAGGCCAGTAATCCTCTTGTTGAAGTACTTCAGTGGTCTTTCCAGCTGCTGAAGGTGCCTAGTCAGATTCATCGCAAGTGTGCCGTGATACTCTCTGATGGGTCTGATGACTGATGAATAGAGGGAACCTCCTTTGACCTACATGCAAAGACCCTGGCAATTTGTGGGAACACATAGCATGATTTTCTAACCACTTTGTGAATGTGTTTCTGGAAGTAGAGATGACTATCCACATGTGTCCATAGATCGCTTATTATTACCTCCATATTTAGGGTGTTGGCACCTATGTGGTATTTGTATGACTGTAGCTCGAGGCCATAATTTTGACACCACATCTGTCTGACTGAGACCCTTTTTAAGGATGTCTCTGTTGTCCCAAACATCGATTATGACAACCTTTTTGCAGTCATCCACAAACTTTGCTAAACATAGCCCTTGTGTGTTTGACTGCATTTCTGAAAAGTATACACCAGACAGGAGGGGTCCCAGGACTGAGTCATGGGGGACAGTAGTTGTTACCAGCTTGAACAGGAGACCACAATTCTTAACTTGTGGGGATCTATCTGTGCCCCAGTTGGCAATCCATCAAATGACATACGTGTTTATGCACAGGTTGTTGATTTTGTGGATACGACATGTGTGTGGGATGTTGGAAAAGGGCTTTTCAAGGTCTATGTAGGCCATGTGAAGCTCATTTCATTGATGTATGTCCTGGGTGACTGCCTTGAAAACTGATCTGCCCCTAACCAAACCAAAATGGGTAGGGTTGGGTGTTTGTAGGCTCCCAATAGCTCTGTTTATGAGTTCCATAATGATGGACTCCATGGCCTTGCAGATCAGGCTTATTAGGCTTATAAGACTATAGTTCCCATGGTCTGTTGTGCACCAACACTTGTGGAGTGTGCCAAATGTTGCTGTAACCCATTCAACAGTTTCATATCCTGTACAGAGGGTGAGTCTCAACAGACTGTTCAGGTGCAGGCTCTATTTGTTTTGGAGTTCACATATGACACAGCCAGGGAAACCATGTCATCCCATAAACACCGTGTTTTTAGGTTTTGATAGAGCTGTTTAACCATTGTATATGTGATTTCTGGGTTTTCACAATCTCCAGGTATAGTAATGGGCCCTTTTGTCAGTGAAAGGGGGGTAAATATGTATGAACCTGTCTGACAAGATGTTGGCAGTGTCAGTCATGTACATGTATTCATTTACAGTTTGCACTGACACAGAACATATGTGAGTTTACACTGATATTTATGACATAGCAAAATAAACCTTCATGGTTCTCTATCAACTCTTTGGCAATATTTTTGCCAGAACATGGCTTGGATAATGTTAGGAGTGCTCATTGTTTCTTGATGATACTGATCGAAGATTTATTGATCTTCTTTGGATTTTCACTTTCTTTAAACAACTTAAGTACTTGTAGTACATAGTTTGATTATGACAGGGGTCCAATATATTATATGGGACTGTTTTCATATCACTGTGTGTGCAAGGCAGGACTGGTGAATAGTGACAAGTGCCTGGAGTAAGAACTGCAACTGGCAGATATGTGTGGCCCACTGCTGTACTCAGAGATGGCCTACATGTGTGAGCATGCCCAGTATGACCTTTCAGTATGTTGTTGACTGACATTTGCTTCGTTTGTTTAAGTGTGTGAGCATTCCCAGTATGACCTTTCAGTATGTTGCTGACTGACATTTACTTCGTTTGTTTAAGTGTGTGAGCATGACCAGTATGACCTTTCAGTATGTTGTTGACTGACATTTGCTTCGTTTGTTTAAGTGTGTGAGCATTCCCAGTATGACCTTTCAGTATGTTGCTGACTGAAATTGTCTAAATTTGTTTGTGTGTGAGCATGCCCACTATGGGCATATATACTATATGTGTGTGAAAAATAAAGTTTTTTTTTACTTTAGGGCTCACCTTTGTGTTGTACATCGACAGGAAGCACGCTGTGTCTGCAGGGCTTCCATGAGTCAATTTGCATAGACTTATCAACATTTGTACATACAGGGGGGACAGCTATTATTTGTACATTTCTACCCGGGGGGGTTACTGTGGGTGTACATAGGATCAGGGGTACACCTGACACTTATACACATTTGCTAGGCCTGCACTGCTATGTCAGGTACTCCATTTCAGTCTGTACTGTTGCCTATCGTACTGGCTTGAGGCATACCACTGTACTACAGACCTTAGCTTCCAATTACACACATATTAGTTTGTGACTTCATAGCCTACCCAACCTACATCACATTGCCTGGCCTGCTGTTATCTGTCTGCATAGGCCTAGGGAGAAGTTACTCATATGCCTCTTCAGAGGGCATGATACAGCATTTGTTTGTGTTTGCGTTTGTCTACAGTTGTCCTGCTGGCTGTGACTGTTAGGCATGTGACCCCCCCCCCAACTGGTATGTGTGAGTGACTTAAGTTGTGTGTGTGCCAGTGAAATGCTATCATGGCTTAGTGGTTCAGTACTGTGACTATAGTGCACAGTATGCTGAGTTCAAGCCCTGTCACTGCTTTTTATTTTCCTGCTGGGTAGACCTGACTGGCTAAGGAACAGTAAAACAGGTGTGAGCATGTTTACCCAGCTTTGCTCGACTTTGCCCAACATTGCCCAACTTTGCCCGATGTTGCCCAACGTTGCGCTGGTTAGTGTGGTGTGCAGCTACACGCAATTATATTTAAATATGCTCGATACTGGTAAAATTTGCTTAGCAGTGCTTTATATTGCTTAAAATAGGGACTCATGCCTCAGGTGGTGCTGCAGGGCTGCCTATGTCAGATGCACATATTACATTCCCTATATATGTTTGAAAATAGGTAGTGTCAAGTTAGGCATCCCTTTTACTGTATGTGCGAGTCAGAGAGAGGTGTCAGTTCCAGGGTTCCTACTGAGTCAATGTATGTGCTATACGTTGCCTCTTTGCCAAGGCCAGGGCATACTGGGCATGCCTCCTTTTGCCTACTGGGGCAGGCTCGGGTTGTTCCTCCTCCAAGTCACGCTGTCCCTGTGCAGGTCTTGGCAATGGTGGGAGGCTGTTTGGCCCTGCCCCATGTTGTTCCTGCTGCAGCTGTTTCTGCAGGATCATATTGTGCAGCATGGCACATACCATGACAATTTGGGTACATGTAGTTGGTGAGTACTGCAAGGCTCCATCAGATGTGTCCAGGCTCCGGAACCATGACTTAAGCATCCCAAACACATGCTCAATTATGTTTCTTGTTTGTGCGTGTGTCTCATTATGGAGTTCTTGTTCGGGTGTGTGTGCATTTCTGATGGGTGTCATCAGCCACGGCTCCAGTGAGTATCCAGCATCCCCCACTAGGTGACCATCAGGGGTGTCCCCATTGGCAAATCTCTGGTACAGCTGCATCAGATGCCAGATGTGGGAATCATGATAGCTTCCAAGGCAGCCAGCACACACATTCATTATTATGCCCTGGGCATCGCACATGACCTGGCAGTTGATGGAGGGGAAGCCCAGAAGCCCTTGCGGTTGATGTAGACCCTACCCTGCTCACCGGGTGGTGATTTGATGTGTATGTGCGTGCAGTCTATTGCACCCACTACCTCACGGTATTCTGCTCTTTGGTGGAAAAGATGCATATTGCTGGCCAATGCCTCACGGGAATTGGGGAAATATACATGCTCACCGACGTGCTGACATGGCATCCAGGAACTGGTGCAGTACCCTGGATGCTGATGCCTGTGAAATACCCATCATATCACCAATTGGTCTCTGGAAGGTACCTGTAGCTAGTATTCTTAGGACAACACATACCTTGGTATCCACTGGGATGGGTTCCCCTGTGTTGGTTCTGTGTGTGAGACGTGGCCGGCACAGCTCAACAATTTGTTGCAGGAGGTCTCTGTCCACCCTATAGCGCTCCACTATGTCCAGCTCATGTAGCCCCTGGTAGGTTACCCTGGGTATGTACACTCTTCTCCATCTCCACACTGTGGGTTGCTCAGCAGCATTCACAACATCACCCCCTTCAGCACCTTGCACATGTTGGTTTATGATAGCAAGAGCAGCCTCTAACATTTTGCCTGACTTTAAAGTTTTTAAGTTTTCCCTCTTTGTATACTGCAGTGTTGCAGAGTTCTTGGGAAAAAACAGGGAAGAATGCTGTTTGCAGAGTTTAAAGTGCTGGGCTGGGCTGAGCTAGTCTGTTGCCTGTGTAATTGGCTGATTCTGATATATTTCACCTGGCAGCTCGGCTAGTTCTCCTTTGTTAACTTCCTACTACTTCTTTTCCTTCCTTTTCCCTTTCTGTTTCTGCCCAGGGCAGTGCTGCACAAATGAGCGGACATGTGCACACACGCTGTGTGCATGTTTGCAAGAAATTTTAGATATTTTTACGGTGTGCACCTTTGGTTTCTGGTTTTCAAAACGGACAACTGCAGACATGTCTCTTGCAATCCTGAGCAACTCAGGGCAAACACAAGACACTGTGCTCCAATAAGCTTACAGCCTTTCTGACACCCCCCCCTCATGATGTTACCTATATTATACTCTACTACTCACCTACTCCTACACTTACACTCTTAGGACATGGCTCACATGCTGGGGAAAATTGGGATTCACTATCCTTATCCTCATTTGCATAGGATTGCCTACTAATGCATGGTTACATCTCTCACACTGAGCTTCCCCCACTTAGCAACCAGTACTCAGTGGCCATGTTGTCTTCAGCCTGCCATTCACCTGCATGGCAGGATAAGCTTTTTAGTGAAAATGACTATTTTTGGTTATTTTTAAATTATTTTCTAGTTTTTTAAAGCGCGGCACATTTGCGCAGTGTTGAGCTATGCTTAAACATCGGAGATCGGTGGAAAAAAAGTTTGATTTTAATCATTTTAAACATTTATAAATGACTATGGCCTTATATTTGGCCATTGGCATGCTTCCTCAACTGTATGCATCCTTTATTTGGAGCTGTCATAGCTCCGTTTAGCTATTTGCAGAACGGTACTCCGTTACCAACGGAGTACATTTCTGCAGATAACACTAATCTTCCACGAACAGGTTAGTGTTTCCTGGATTGCAAATTTACCTCATTTGCATAGCTTTCAGCAGCAAATGAGGTAATTTGCATACCATGATGCTGTCCATGCAAGAGTAGCTTTAGCAGCTCTCGTGAACACCTCTGCTGGCTGTACCTGGATCGCACGGCAGACACATTGCCTCCGTGAGCTCCTACACTCTTCTTGCACTCCATGCAAGCTTTCGTAAATCTGGCCCCCTATTTTTTACTGTGTATGATACATTTATTCCTTAGAACCTATTTTTTACTGTGTATGATACATTTATTCCTTAGAACCTATTTTTTAATGTGTATGATACATTTATTCCTTAGAACCTGTAGTATGATGTTATTGTATAATTATGAAACCATCTTTTTTCATGCTGTATAACTTAGTTGTGTATACTAGAGCTTTTCTCCACTGAAAATGGTCTTTTTTTGCCCAGTCGGACATTTACCCGGTAAACAAATGTAAAATAAATAAATAAATTTTAAGTGTAATAACAGCCTGGTTATTTCATGATGGGAGTCTTGACATGAGATTTCCTTATAGTTTGCATTATAATTACCACTTTCTTCTAGAAGAGTGAAATTTGACTTCTTTTAACTGACCGTTCTGCAATCTCTTGTGCACTCATGCATTTTTCTCTTGAAGACTTCCTGGTAAGGTTCTACTAATATATCATCCTCTCCTGGCTGTTTCTAGTATTGCATAGCATTTGCCTCTACCACTTTCCTTTAGATGGCCTGGTGGAGGATGGACCTCTCAGTTCTGTGTTCGGTCAGAACCAGATAATAGTGTGGCAGTGAAACTATAGAAATATCCTTTTTGAGTACCTTCTCAAGGGTGCATTTGAGCAAAAAAAAAAAAAAAAAAACAGCATGTTAGCTTCACCAGCTACCTGCCCTTAAGTTGGTGATTCCTTCACATTAAGATGCAGGGTACATAAACCATCACATACCCCTAACTCCTTTGTATGTCAAAGGAAACTGTTCTTCATTCTAGGCAGTTTAGTTATTCTCTCTGAAATCATTGGCAGACAGGGATCTAGGATCACATTCAAGCTCCTTCCCCTGAGCATTTCTGGTTAGTTACCCAGCTACAATTCCTTAACCAGTGTCACTATTTTATCCAATTCTGTATCTTTATTTGAGACACAGAAGTTGCCCAAAACCATATGACTGTATGCTGCTTGAACTTAATTACAGTCAATCTCCCTAGGCATTCAATCTCACCTCTTATATTTTTCAGTTGAGTTTCTTGTGTCACAAGATGGATACTGTCTTTTTAGCATATCTGTCACAATTGAAACCCCACCCCTAAATGCTGCCCTTCATATAAGAAATAAATGTTTCTTTCTTAATTTAGTTAATTCAGAATTTCTTTAGATATCAGATATTCTGCAGAAGTTACACCACATATGTGTTAATGGGTGACATTACATATGGCGAAAGCAAACTCTTATTTTTGAGGTAAAGTAATAGATGTTATCAATCCCTTAATTATCTTTATCATCCCCCTACCACTGGCATACACCTAGAGAAGAAAATGAAAAAGTAATTATAGAGAAATAATAGAAACCTAAAAAGAAAATAAGCTAAAGACAACTCTGCTGCCGCTAACACCACCTTATATTGGTGTGGTAACAATTCCTTCTGCTAAGTATTTGGTGGCAGGAACTCTTGACTTACTAGTTTAATTACAGGGATTCCAGAAGTGAATCGTATCTGGGATATAGCTCCTAGAACAAAAATGCTTCAGGTAGTGAGTGAAAGCAGAAATGGAGGAAAAGATAGGATAAGGCTGGCCACAAAGTGATGGAGCTTAGAAAAGACTGTGGCCGGGATTCACTAATCCTCCCATGTAAGACTACATAAGTCTTACACGGAAACTGCAGCCTAAGAGGAAGATGTCAGCACGGCATGCATATTCATGAGGGTGCGCTGACTCAACTCTAAGGTTAACACAGAGCATGCACAAGTGCAGGGGGCGTGTCGGACTGCCAAGCAGTCCAAAAATCCACGCCCCTGCAAGTCCCTTAATCTGCAAATGTCAACTGAAATTAGTTTGCTCAAATGTGTACATACCCAACACTACACCCCCCCACATTCTAAATCCCTGTACAATTCTAAAATGTAAAACTTTCCTTTTTTTTATTATTCCCGATATAGCTGCCCGTATTTGCATGTATTTGCACGGGTTTGCCCATTGCTTAACTACAGTTAGCAGTTTAGCGATTGAAGAGGATAATAAGAAACTTATATGCAAATTAAGCCAAATAGCAGTAGCATAGTGGTAGAGCCTTCGCACAAAGAGGAGGCATTCCCGGTTCGAGTCCCACCACTCCCCTTTCTATTTTCTGTAGGAAATCTGTATAGAAAAACAATTTCTGACATTTATCTTTTAAATATTAGTAGAAAGCATTGAAATGGCCTATGTAGTAGTGAATGATATTATATATATATATATATATATATATATATATATATATATATATATATATATATATATATATATATATATATATATATATAGATATATGAAGGCGAAATGGTTATGCATACTGATGAATGCATAAGTAACGTATCTTAAGCAATGTGAAGCACTGCTAAGCCAAGTTTACCAGTATTAAGCACATTTAAGTATAATTGCTCATAGCTTAGCACTGCTTTAACTAGCACAATCACTTTGAGCGGAGCTGCGCATCGCGCCAACTAGCAAAAACAAAACATGTTTGCACGTAGCTGCGCACTGCTCTAACTAGTGCAATGTCGGGCAACATCGGGCAACATTGGGCAACGTAGAGCACCGTAGAGCAACGTAGAGCAACACTGGGCAAAGTTGAGCAAAGTCAGCTAAACACAGCCATACCTCCTAGCCGGTTTGGCCAGTAGTAAAATAAAAAGCAATGACAGGCCTCGAACCCGGGATACTGTGCACCATAATCACAGTACGAAACCACTAAACAATGACAACTTTTGATATGCATGCACTTTCAACACACACATACATATCAATGGAAGTTTACCCATTGCTAAGCAGGTGTGCTTTCAGCTGAGATTTTTCAAAACCAGCCAATCACAAATAAGTGCAGGAAATGAGGCATATTTAATCCCCATAGGCGGGAATACTTGCCATAACTGGTTGTAGCTCCCATCTGCAGGCAGCATGACTGGTGTTGGAAAGGGCTCTCGCTTTCGAGTTCAACGGTGGGGCATTGAGGAGTCAAAAGTGATGGTTTGGCTCCTCGTCCATAATCATGATGACATACTCCTGTAGGGCCAGTTCCAGGGTACTGAATACAAAGCGGAAGCCTGGAACCATCTAGCACATGATCTCACCAGTGCCACAGGCATACCTTGGACTGGTGAGCAGGTAAGACACCACTACTCAGACCTGAAGAGACGGAAGCAGGACCAACTGAACCAGTGGATACAGGAGGCCTGTGGTATGGAAAATGCCCCACTACTGAGTAGGTAGCCATGGAATGAAATATGTAAGAATGCTATTGTTGTCTATATTATGGATAGGTATATGCCTCAATATCACTTCATTTACCTCTCAGCTGCAGGTGTCCGTGCTGCGAATCAGCAAGCCTATGCAGATAGGCTGCTAAGGCTGCACCACCAGGCAGGTTAGTAATTATTCTGCATGTATTGTTATATAAAATAAGTAAGAGAGTATGAAAAAGAGAGTTGTAACCCATTAATAAAGGTATAATATGTCTTGAATAAGTCCTCTGCATGCACTGTAATATCAAATAAATGAAAGAGTCTCTATAAAAGTGTGCAATGTAATTAATAAAGGTATAATTCCTGGAGTGTGTCCGTGTCACTTTCTTCGATATGTTGTTGTACTCTTGCATTATAGAAATATTACTGTTGTATCAAGCGCTGTCAACCCACACTTGGGTAGGCCCATATAAAGTGGAAGAAGGGAGTGCCAGTAGCTGTTAAGCATATATACAGTCCTCAACAGTTGGTTTATGTCCGGCATGTATAGGTTAATCTGGCACATGAGTAGCGTGTTATTGTGTTCCCCAGAAATGTCAGTGTGCTTCTAGAAATGTAGGGGACTGTTAAAATATAATTGATAATGTCACCTGAACACATCCAGATATGTAGATATATAAATATAAATAAAATATATAAATACGTAGCAGTAACATCTGCATCCTGGACAGTCTGTATGTCAGATACAGGTCAGGTATATAAAGAACTAGCAAAACCCATTTCACAATTTAATGGACATTGCCAAGTGTAATAATACATGTAAGGGATATATACCTGCAGTCAATAGGGATGTAGTGTAAACTATAAGTACATATACATTGTTAATGGAGGTATCTTTTTACACCCTACTGTATGTGCATAAAAAATTCAATTCCACATGTCAATGGGTATGTCTAATCTCAAAACATTTGTTGGGACATATGTCCTATTGGATCAAAAATATCTTCATTTACTTTGATGCATGTGCCCTGTTCAAATACCACAATCTTGGTGGCCTGTTGCCACCAATCAATCCTGCATGCTGTTGGAATGTCCACTGTTGTTCTATATATGCATGTGTTATGCTTGCTGTTCAACTGTTGGAACTCTGGTGTGCTGGGTTAATGGGAATACTACTGCATGCTGTTACAACTAATTTGGAATGCTGTTGGCTGTTAACAACCCATATTGTCATTAAATCCTCCTAAACCTAGAACGTATGGGAAGGCCAGTCCCAGCGGAACCACCTGTCCCACCTCAGCTGGTGATGGCACCTGGTACCAGCAGGTCCAGTGCCCAGCCCGGGACCTCCTCCTCCATTGGTCCTGTGCCACCTTCAGGTGGAAGCACTGCAGAGGATGGGGCTCATCCCCCCATGCAAGCATGGCCAGAGGAGGGCCACCTATCACCCTCCGAATGGTCCGGGCTGTGGTGAGTAGGGAGATCGAGCGTTCAGTCGCTGATCATCTACGCCAGCTTGAGGCACATGTGGTGCGACTCACAGGTGAGCCTAACCCCCCTACGCAGCCCCCAGCACAGCCACCCTCTGGGCTGTGAAAGTGCAGTGGTGACTGCCCATGGATGGGGATCTCAGTTCCACTGTTGCCATCTGTGGGTTCATGGGCTTGCGATTTTAAAGCATCCTTCCCGATCAATGGTGTTCACCCACCACATGTGTCATATTCCACCCCTGTATGCATCTTGTTTGTCTTGTCTGTTTACCTCCCCAACCTACCTCCCCATACATACCTACCTCTCCTACCACACATTCCACTCTCACCTGAAAAAAAAAAAAGGGCAATCTGCTCCCAAAAAAAAAATTACGCCCCATACATAGTTGCCCATTTTGCACACATGTCTGCTGGACACATAAACTGATATTTAATTGGCAGTACAACATACTTTGTTGTCCTCACCCCTCTCTCAGGAGTGGAAGGTTTCATATTTCCCTCCAAATTTCTAACATATGCACAGCTGTTGCTGTTAAAGAAATGGGCAGCTATGGACCTTCCCTACACCCATCCTGCACATCCCGAGCTGTTTTCCCTACTGTCTTTCCTTCTTTATGTCCCTTTTTTACCACTTTCCTATCTCCCCATTTTCTTTTCTTTCAAAGAAATGAGCGCGGGGGTTAGTGGGAGTAAGCACTTTTAAGCAGTAGTTAGTGGGTTTGTGCGAGTGTGTGCTTGTGTATGCTTAGCTAAGTATTGCTAAGCTTCGCGCAAACCCATGCAAACCTGCTTACAACTGCTTAAAAGTGCCTTTGTCACCCTGCATGTGAAGGCCCTTGTTCTGCTCAGCAGCAAAATAAAACACCTCTGTCAGTCTCGAACCCACACTAGACTGCATGAAGTACCACTAAGCCACAACAGATATACAGCATGTTGTTGCTGAAATAGATATATCATGCATCAGAATGACTGAATGTAAAGGAAAGGTAGGAATGCCATAACACAAAACCTGTTCTGTGGAACTTTACCAGCAGTTGTTGTGGAATTACATTACATGACTGTGATAACAGAACCAGCCATTCTAGCAGTAAATAATGTTACAGCAGCTCTTTACAACCCCCACACAGTATCATAGCAGGACAATCCCTACCTAAATGTACAAAATACCTGTGTGTTCAGGGTCCACCAAGGATGTAGGTAGGCATACTCAGTACTGGAATTGTCTAGTTTTCTTGAGCATCCTGTGCTAATGTCAACAATAAAAAAGCAGAAACTGTGCAGAAGTGAATACATTAATATTCACAGCATAGCAGTTCACAAACAGTACATGTGCCAAATGAATAAATCTCAATAACTACTTATGTATGGCAGCTAATTGTATAAGTAGAAAAGAAACTACATACTCCCATGTATCTTGTGTTAGCATTTGTAGGGGTGAGTACAATTCTACACAGACAACTGTGTACTGGAAGTGGCAACATTCAGGTCTGTGTACAACATTCAAATTACTGGCTACACCCCTAGTTTCAGATATAAGAAGTATACCAACCTTCTGACTTACACAACGGTGTCCACAGCAGCCAAGCATGGGCCCCTCTTTGGAAAGATGAAAGGGCTATGGCTACCTGACTTAGCAATTTATAGCATTGGGTTGCTATGACAGTGAGTACTGCAATCACCACACAGCAGGCTGCATGCAGTTGCCAAATGGTGGCCACCAATTCGTGCAGAGGCAATCAGATGCACATGTGCAGATACCTATAAAAGCAGGCTGTACTTGCTGTCCACACATGCAATCATTCCATTGCTCATACAGAGAGAGAGAGAGAGAGAGAGAGAGACAGAGACAGAGACAGAGACTGACAGACAGACACCGATATCCACATCAACAGCAACAAAAAAAATTAAAATAAACAAAAAAAGATTATAATTAAACCAAAAAAAAAAAAGACACACGGAACTGAAATTTACAAACACATACAAAGGAAAGGTATGTAACAGATATGTATTTACTGGCATGTTGTAGATGTTTTTGAAGAGTACTCTACAGACTTTGAATCATCCATATGTGGCAGCAGTACGTGTCTATGCACAGATGTCCTGCATAACTACTGCCATGGGCAACTCTGTGTGTAGCTCTGTGCAGTGGGATATAACTGTGACATACGTAGCTCGGCATTAAATGTCAAACATCTGATCCATGTTATCTGTGTTCTGTGCAGTAGTGTGTACAATGGCTGTTTGGAATTGAATTTTGCAGCGCATACGGTTATATAAACATGGATGTGACAGAGTAACAAATGCATGGTAGTCATATTAATGTGTAGCTTAGCATTGGCAACTGCTGTACCAGGCTAGTATGCTAATCTAGCATTTGCAGCTATATATACACCCTCTAATATTACTGTATGCCCACATGTGACACCTGTTCATGTTGCAGTAAGGCCCAACAGGTCAGCCATGAGGTCCACGGACTTACAACAGTGTGGACCTTGTGTGTGATGGCACACACATACGGAGAGATCTTTCTGTGTCAGATATATTAGCATCTGTACATGTGCATAGAGCAAGGGACATATTGCAACTGTTTGTGAAGGTATGTTGTTGAAGGTTGTTATGTGCATATTTCTATGTAGGTTGTAATGTGTGGCAAACAAGACAGCATACAGTGCTGGTATATGACATGTGGTGGTTAAACGCTGTGGGTATGATTTGTCAGGTTTGCAATGTTGCAGCCAGTGAGGCCTACTAAAGCTACATGGGCTGAGAACACCTTCAATGCATTCCGCATAAGACTGCACAATATTATTACATAACTGTATAACTCACAACCTTCGCATAATTGATATTCCCACCATGGAAGGTGGACTGTATATGTGCCCATATGTATAATGTATGTATGTGTATGTATATATGTATGTATATATATATATATATATATATATATATATATATATATATATATATAAGAGAGAGAGAGAGACAGGGTCATAGTTACTGCGACAGATGCCTGGTGACACAGCCATGGACTCAAGCTCAATGTTGAAACTGCATTGGCATCCCTTCTGACAAAAAACTCTGTACCCATGAACTACCACATAGGTGGTAGTGTACCTAATACCGAAAGTGTGATAAGAGACCATGGGACACAGGTGGACAGTAGTCTCCCCTGTGATAATCACAGTGCCACACTAGTCATGTAATCTGTCTATGTGGCACACCTCATCACATAAGGTTTGTCATCCAGGGAAATATAGGTCAGTGTTCCCCTCTACTCATCACTCATAAAACCCATTATAGAGTACAATGCCCCATTTGGTATGTACCTCACAAGACATCTACAGCAACTGGAAAGGCCACAGACATACCACACAAAGAGTAATACCGGCCTCAAACAGATGCCCTATGCAGACCGTCCCACAAAACCACAGCTAGACTGTGTCGTATACCACCTACCCACAGGTGACCTCTGCCTAACATACAAAGCTATGTCAAACCCAGAGCTGTTGGACATGCTCCACGTAAACAGATCACAATCCCTATGAGCTATAAGCTCTAGGGACCTAACCTTGTCACCTCAATAAACAGAACATGCTGGAGGGATAGTTTCCTATCTCAGAGACACCCCATACTCTGGAACAAACCACCTCTCAATAGCAAACAAAGCTCCTCATTAGCAGTCGTCATGAATAATCCTGATGATTGGATGGGAGATAGGAGATACACCCCAGGAATCACCTCTGTGGCTCTGCCTGACAAGGGCATGTGAAATTAAATTACATGTGTGTCAAAGGCCAGGGTAGTGTATGGCTAGGTTTCTATAGGCCCTAGGGCCAATAGCCTATTACCTGCCTATGAACCGATACACACCCACATGTACTTGTTGCAATAATTGCTATGTGAGTTTGACTGAGTGTGATGGTGAATTTGTTGGTGAATGTGTCAAAGTTCTGTATATGTGTGATAGCTTAGTGGGAAGCTGTTTCTGTCATGGTATGTTGTGTCCTAGCTCTGATCCCAGCAAAAGATGTGTATGCTATTGCTAGGCAGAAAAAGTTGTATGGCATACGGTCTGATGTAGTACCTTGGTGTCGACTGGGGTGTGCCATTGTAGGCTAAAGCAGTACATGTATGCTTATTGATTGGTACTGCTGGTGAATCTAAATCCTGTATGAACTGTAGTACTACCTGAAGCTGTAGGGCTAAACAGTACAGTATGGTGTATGCCCACATTGCTTGTAACCACTGTTTTGTGTGTTCCCTGTAGTCCTCACAGATTACATACCTCAGGCATAAGGTTTTATAAGTACTGACACACAGTACTATATGGTGCACAGGTAAAGCTCATCTGGGTTTCAATACCTTTGTGTCTTGTATGTATGTCTGATGTGTGTGTGGGTATGCCTGTAACATGCCCTCGGTCATATGTGTGTCACAGGATATAAGTGCATATCTAGCAACATGTATAGTCTAGTACAGCAGTATGCCACCTATATTAACGAACGTGCACATATGTTAGGCAGAGGTTTGCCATCAACAACTAGTGTGGTATACTGGTAATACTGTAACTGGACTTTACAATCATTGCAATGGATGACATATTTCTTTATGCATTAGCTTGATATATACCTCATGTGTTTAGGTGGTGCATTGTGTCACATACAATGTGCCATGTACTGTTGTATAGTCTTACATGCTGGTTACTCTTTGCTGCTGTGCAGAACATGGTTTGATATATAGAGCATGCCAGGCACTGTCAGGCAGTTGTGGGTTGAGCACTGATATGTGGTATTGAAAGTGTGTATCCTCTGACAGCCAGTAGGTTGCTATATATGTCAGTTCAGTGATATCTGTACTTTAGAATGTTGTGTGCCACATGACTTGCTCACACATATTGTTTCATTGTCTTCCAGGGTCATGGCCTACCATCGCAACCCTACCTATAGCCAGGCAGAGGATGAAGTGATAACAACCAGCCTGGTTCAGCACTACACCCTGCTGTTCTCAAGAACCAGCCAGGACCAGCATGAGCGGACTGCACTGTGGCAAGATGTTGTCCGTAGGGTAAATGACATAGGCATGCATAACCGGACCTATGAGCAGGTACGCCATCACTGCAGTGATTTACTTTGACATGTCCGGCAGCATGCGACTGATGTCCGTAGACAACAGCTTGCCACAGGTGGTGGGGTAGCCATCCATCCCCCCTCACCAGAGTGGAGGAGCTGCTCCTGAGCCTGGTGGCTCCTGGCCAACAACAACAACAGCAAACATGTATCATCATGGAGGCCGGAGCCACCCAGCGAGTTGACACGGAGTGTGCAGGTAATATGGCATATCTGTAGATTACTGTTACCTCTATTGGTAGATCATGCATATGTGAGATGTGTACTGTGTAGTTAGAAGATGTGGAGCCTGGTGTTGTACAATACTGATAATTTGGAACATAATCTGTAGGCCTGTGACTGTCAACCGTTGTACTACTGTAAGATTGCAAACCCACAGTAGCAATGCCACAGTTGTTGCCACTGACAAACTGTTTCATATCCTTGTAGGTCCCTCTGGTGTGACAGCAAGGCAGCAGACCCATGCTGGTGAGTGTGTTTGACATTTAATATTTCAAATTAAATGTGCATGTCATAGGTGAGGTGTAGGCCATGTACACATAACACACCTACGCATAATGGATGCTTTGCATGTTTGCTGTGAGACTATGCACATCTCAGTAATGTGAGCAGCTGCCTGAAACACATGCAATACACAGAGCATCACACACAATTGTGGCAACACTGTAGTGGACATTGGATAGGCAGAGTCGATACACATGCACACAACATACACAGCTTTGTCATATGCAGTACAAGTTAATATGCTACACATGGTGTATTCAGGCACCTGCTGTAAGGTCACACTCCAGTATCCCAAATGTCATCCACACAGCACACATAATATACCTGAGGGGTAGAGGCCTATCATGGGGCTATGAGACACTCTTCAACATGTAACACATTCATGTTAGGCAATGCTCCCTATTGGGCACCTTACAAACCCATGTAACAACTGGCTGAGAAATGGTGAATGTAGCTATGGTGCTGTAGTTCAGGTACAGCATGCTAGGTGCCGGTCTGGCACACATTAGTAGCCTTGAGTGACCACATGATGCTGCATGATGATGGTTCATGGTACTACACCCCACCCAGTTACAGATATCACAGTACTACACATAGCATTCATTGCTATGCACCTGAATGTTGTGTGTGTGCAAACATATGCACCTATACACAATATGCATAGCAATCACCATTTGTACAAAGTGATGGTGCACAGGACATTGCAATGGATATGTCTTGTAATGCTATTGAGTGTATAGGTCACATGACACACATTGGGTATGTGTGATGTTTAATGTTGCAGTTGTGTTGTAGCATGCCATGTCATGGCTGGCACTGGCATGTCCACAATATGTCCTACACTCACCATAACCACTGTACAATGGCTATGTTGAACAATGATATTCCATCAGGTATACATGCACCACTCATCCTGTGTGTATATACATAGCATGCACGTGCTAAACCTGTGTCCACAATTATCTGCTAAAGACACAGACACTCTAATCAGAAGAGGATATTTATGTGACACACAGATACACATTCAGCCATGGTATGTATATCTGTGAATGATGGTGCACAGGACATTGCAGAGCTTTTAATACTTGCACAGCAATGTTGTGTCCATGTACACATTGTGTTCCAGGGTGAGGCCAATCACTGAACAACAACACACATGCATCAAAGCCATGTATACTGTTATTAGCAAGGGCTGCCTATACCCGCATTGCATGCTGTTGAGCAACACACGTCCTGCATGCTGACACATGTGATATGACTGTTTGGCTTGTGATACTGTACCCCACCATCAACCGCTATTGAGTATGTTCTGGATTGCTGGTGGTGGTGGTGTGTGTGTGTGTGTGTGTGTGTGTGTGTGTGTGTTCATGTGTGCATGTGTTCATATGTGCATGTGTTCATGTGTTCATGTGTGCATGTGTTCATGTGTTCATGTGTGCATGTGTGCATGTGTGCATGTGTTCACGTGTGCATGTGTTCATGTGTTCCGACATCATGTACAGGTCATAAAGTGTGTTTCCTGTCTTCCTCTCACAGGTGCTGAGGTTGGGCTGGTTCACTGCAGCAGGAAACCCGATGTCACTGAGCCAAATAGTGATAATGAGGATAGGTGTGTTGAGGCACAGGCATGTTTGCTAGGGTCTGTCGTTGGGCCACCAGTCGACAGTACACAAGTGTTCACCCCATCCATGCACAGAGTCATACTGCCAATACATCCATCATCAATGCCCTTAGCTGAGGGACAGTGTACAGTCGGCATTGGCCAGGACAGTGTGGTATCTATGGCACATGCACCCCGACATAGCAGCCATACCCAGATGTCTGAAGGGTACCACATAGGCAGATGTCCAGTGGTTCTTGTCGGAGCACTGCTGCTCATCATGCCCCTGGCAGACGTGCCACAGGTCTTACAACGGCACGCACATTCCAGGCTATCATGGAGGCACAGGCATGTATGGAACGGTACACCAGACAGGGACAAAGTGCACAGAGGGCACATAACACCACTGTAATTGACAGTATCCATGACCTAGCAGGTGCCATCTGTAATTACACTGAAATCACTGATAGACATTGGGGTGAGACATTGTATGTCCTCCGGAATGTCATGTCCATGTGTCAGGACAGTGCAGGATAGTTGAGATGTCGACCTGGATGTATGCCGGCAACATCAGCAGCTGACAGTCGCTGTGAACGTCCTTCAAGTAACAGCTGCTCCCGTAGTGCCAGTACCAGCCCCAGCAATGTTGGGGGTGGGCTGTCCATAGACCGTCCTAGAAGACCACATGCACATGGCTCTGTCCAATCCCAGCAGGGACCTGGGTCCAATGTACATCTGTCCACCTCTAAGGATAGTACCCAGTCCAGCTTAGTACCTGATACTGTCAGTAGCACACCTGCCAGGCACAGGTACCGTATCCATGGCCAGAGACGGTGATCTGTAAAGCCTGGTAGGTACAGTCTGTGGCTGTCCCACAAATCCAAGTATATGGCAGCCACATGGAGGAACTGTGTGCATGCAGACACACACACACACACACACACACACACACGCAGAAACCAGACACCTAGGGCTAGCACATACCCACACACATTAAATCAACATTGGCCCATAACAGTATTCTTGGCCCTCACACACACACACACACACACACACACACACACACACATGCACACACACATACACACACATACATGTCGATTCGGCAAGCCAACAACACACCCTGTGCATATGATGAAACCTGTGCCACATCCTCTCATCTGTAACATTGATGCAGGAACAGGCTACCATGGTGATGATGCACAGGGTGACTTTATAGCAGTATAGCGATGTTAGCATGTTGTCAGCAGTAAAGTGTAATGATATCCTTAAAGGTGTAGCTGAGCAGGCATGGTGCATTAAAGCTATGTTTGTCAATGTAGTATTGTTTACACCAGTGTTAGTTCCAATAGTGTATTGTCCGCCCACGTGCCACTTGGCTGATGTGTTTAGTATTGGCAGCATGTGTTAGAGAGTGAACAGTATATGTGGGATGTGTGTAGCACAGATTTGCAGGTGTACACTTGTGAACATGGTGGAGGTGCACTGTCTGCATGTACGTGCATAGCGGACACATGGGCAGGGTGACATGTCCTGTATTCCACAGTAACACTCCATAGTTCCTATTGGTGGCCAGTATGCATTGTACTACACACATTGTGGAACTTGAGTACACATGTGTGTATGACATGGTTTGACACTGCTGTGGGTGATACTGTTACTATCTGTCAATGTTTAGCATTCTTGTAGTATACATAACCTCAACAGCCTGATCATACACAATTGTTAGATGATGTCTTGACAACTGACACACAGATGTAGGACACACAGTAACATTTGGATCTTTCAGGTACTATACTATGCCAGTAACCAGTAGTATTCACCTGCATCCATTCCTGAGACCATTCCTGTTTGGCATATAGCTCTCTTAGGTACAAGCAATCACAGTAGGGATATGTCCGTCCACGTCTGGAAATGCATACTGTGGCCTATAATGCATTCTCCAGATGACACACACATCCTCCACAAGGGTATCATACAGACAGATACCTGTTGTCAAACCCATGCTGTAAAGCTATAAGCCAACTAATGCATAGTCATCCACCTTTACAAAACATAGTATCCCCACAGTACCACATAGGTAGTAGCCACCAACATGTTGAACAGGTACCAATGTGTACATGCAGCCAAGTGTTACATCATCTCTCCTTTGGTAATCACAGTTCCAAAGGTATTTTGAAATCCCTCGGCGGATCACATAAACAATAAGGGGTCTGCATGCATATCCACAAAGGTTATTCTACACCTATAATGAATAGCCATCATTGACAGACTTTGCTGTGTTTGAACAGGCCTGAAATATACCTCAGCCATAAACCCTCACTCACACTATGCAATAGAAACCGTAATGAGTGTGTGTGACACGGATGACCTAGGCCAGGGATCACTGCAGTGGCTGGGCTTGTCACAAGCATACAGATGTGACCTAAGGTCTGGAAAGTGGCAGCACACTCTGGCAAAGATGACAGATGTGTTCATGGAGAAAGCAGGGTTCCCACCTATGAAATAATTGAGGTCACATGTATGTATATGTATTTGCCACACAGCTACCTGACATGTGCAATGCACATACTGTTGTCATACTGATATGTCATACAGCAGTAAAAGCAAAATGCACAACACATTGGCCAATAGTGTTACACACATAGAGCACACGCACATGCACACGCACTCACCAAGTGCAGGATTCAAACCGCTACCTAACTACTGCATGAGAATAGAGCAGTACACATTACCATGATGTGCTATACACATTACTGGAAGTTTTCCTTTCCACAGGTATATTTGTAGGATGGTGACATCATCAGACTTGACAAACATAAGTATACCCCTTTTAAGGTGTTTTACTACTCTCCAAAAAGGTTGCTCTTTTCGCAGGAGGTCACACACAAACACACACACACAGCTGTTAAGTGCAGGATTCAAACCCCTACCTACCTACCTTATGATACTAGAAGAGTACGCATTAACACGACACACTATACACATTACTGGGAGGACTCTTTTCCACAGGTATATTTGTAGGATGGTGACATCATCAGACTTGACAAAGATAAGTATCCAACTTTTAAGGTGTGCTACTACTCTCCAAAAAGATTGCTCTTCTCCAAGGAGATCACACACACATAGTTGTCAAGTACAGGATTCAAACCACTACCTAATGACTTTATGATACTAGAAGAGTACACATTAACACAACACGCTATACACATTCATGGAGGCTTTCTTTTACACATGTATATTTGTAGGATGGTGACATCATCAGACTTGACAAAGATAAGTATACCACTTTTAAGGTGTTTTAGTAGTCACCAAAAAGGTTGCTCTTTTCCAAGGAGATCACACACATACACACAGTTGTCAAGTACAGAATTCAAACCCCTACCTAATTATTTTATGATACTGGAGGAGTATGCATTAACATGACGTGTTATACACATTACTGGAGGTTTTCCTTTACACAGGTATATTTGTAGTATGGTGACATCATCAGACTTGACAAAGTTAAGTATACCACTTTTAAGGTGTTTTAGTAGTCTCCAAAAAGGTTGTTCCTTTCTAAGGAGATCACACACACACACACACACACACATCAAGTGCAGGATTCAAACACCTACCTAACTACTTTATGATACTGGAAGAGTACACATGAACATGATGCGCTATACACATTACTGGAGGTTTTCCTTTACACAGGTATGTTTGTAGGATGGTAACATCATCAGACTTGACAAAGTTTAGTATACCACTTTTAAGGTGTTTTAGTAGTCTCCAAAAAGGTTGCTCCTTTCCAAGGAGATCACACACACATGTCAAATGCAGGATTCAAACACCTACCAAACAACTTTAGGATACTGGAAGAGTACGCATTAACACGATGTGCTATACACAGTACTGGAGGTTTTCCTTTACACAGGTATATTTGTAGGATGGTGACATCATCAGACTTGACAAAGATGAGTATACCACTTTTAAGGTGTTTTAGTAGTCTACAAAAAGGTTGCTCCTCTCAAAGGAGATCACGCACAAACACACAGTTGTCAAGGGCAGGATTCAAACCCCTACCTAACTACTTTATTATGCTAGAGGAGTACAGATTTACACAACGGGCTATACACATTATTGTGAGTTCTTCTTTCCACAGGTATATTTGTAGGATGGTGACATCATCAGACTAGACAAAGTGGGCTACTTTAGGTGACATTAGGTGGGCTACATAGAAGGAATTTCTAAACACTTTGGCTATGTGATCATCAAAGGAGAGTTTACTATCTCCCTGGGTCCCCAGGACCATAATTACTTTCTCTGTACATACGAGATATTGGATTACCACAATGTAGTGTGCACTTTGTTTTATCAGGGATGACTAAATTGCATTTTTGGCATTCCATGTAACTTGATAAGGGCATTCATAGATAGGACCAGGTATCTGTCTCAGATGTTAGACCCTTCTGAATAATGTCTGTTCAATTATGGACCACAGTTAGCAGTCATCTGCAAACCTGTTCAGCCATACTCCTCCCATGCTTGCCTGTACCTCTGAGCCGTATCTACGGAACAGGTGGTGTCCCAGGACCAAGACCTGTGGGATGCTATTTGTGACTGGTTTATAGTCAGGCATGGTACCCGCAACTCTGAACATGTGTGTTTGATCTCTGAGCCAGTTGCCCACCCATCCTGTGACATAGCTGTTAATGTTCAAGCTGGAATGCTTGTCCATGATGACAGAGTGGGGAATGGTGTCGAAAGTCCTTAGTGAGGTCCAGGTGGGCTGTGTGGACTACTTTCACCTCCATCTATGTCCTTGGTAACTGTTTCAAATGAGTCAACTAGGTTTAGGAGGCAGGATCTGCCTTTAACAAAGCCAAGTTGGGTAGAGTCCAGTGTTTGCAGGTCCCCAATGTCTCTGTTTATGGGTTCCATGATAATTTGCTCCATAGCTTTGCAGACCAGGCTGAGTAGACCTATAGGGCAATGGTTTCCAGGTTCTGTTGTGGCACCCCCTTTGTGGAGCTGGATGACTGTTGGTGTATGTCATTCTTTGGGTACATAGCCTGTGGTAAGGTTGAGTCTGGACAGTGAATGTAGGTTCCATTTGGGGCTGGTGTAAGAGGCAGCCTGGAACACCATCCTGTCCCATTGATGCTGTGTTCTTAGCTTTGGAGAGGACTGTCTTTACCTGCATGTCCATGAAGTCTGGGGCTCTACATTCTTCTGGGATGGACACAGGCCCTTTTGGGGGTGATGGCGGTGGAGTTTGCACTGAACCTGTCCCCCAGGATGTGGCCAATGTAAGTTGGTTTAGTGTATTTCTTGCCATTTGACAGTAGCTAACAGCATATTTGGAAGTTGCCACCTAAATGTTTGGTATAGCTAACGAAGGATCTGTGGTTGTTATTCTTACATTCCTTGGCAATTTGTCTTTAGAAACTGGCCTTGGATTCTTTTATGAGCGATCATTGTGTCTTCCTAATAATGATCAGTGATGCCTTTCCTTTTGTGAAGTTTGCTCTATCATGTGTTCATTTCCTCCTTCTGTTGTATAGCTTTTTTATGGGCAACGACCACCAGATTGGTTTCTTGTTTTTGGTGGAGTGCATCTTGGTTTTATTTGGCATGTCTCAATTCCTGCATCCCTGTAGATGCTCATAGAATGCACTTGTAAGTGATTCAGCAGATTGTATAGCATTATCCTATAGCAAGGCGGCTTTTGAACTTTCTACTTTGGTCTTGGGAAGTGTGCAGTTTGCTTTTGAAAATGTCTTCACAGTGGTTTCCTTGACTGAGGGGGCGGGATGTGGATGTCCGGTGTGATCACTTTATGATCTGATATTACCAGCGAGGGGTTTATCTCTGCTGTGGAACACTGGTACCCCATGTTGGTGATGATCAGGTCCAGTATGTTGTCACCTCTAGTGGGTGTGGTGACCAGCTGTTCCAGGGCATTTGGGTTTTAAACTCTACGAAACATTGGGCAAAGGACGTTGTACACAAGTAATTCTCCCACTCAATGTTTGGGTAGTTGTATTCTCCTCATATAATGGTGTCTGATAGGACCTTTATATTTTCCACTGTTCTCAGGAATACTGAGTGAGGTTCCTGAGACAAGGTAGGTGATCTGTAGCAGGCTACAATCTGATAAGCAGCTTTGCCCAATGTTAGTTGCACTTGCATGGTCTCCAAGGCCTCATGCTGTACCACTAACCTGATGGTGTGGGTATCCATAAGGTAAATGGATACACCCCTTCCTTTTGTATTTCACTCGTGGTTTTGGGTCCGAAGATCAGAGGATTTGTGAGTATTTTACATGGAGCATGTCCAACAGCTCTGTGTTTGACATAGCTTTGTATGTTAGGCAGAGATCACTTCTGAGTAGGCGATATGCGAAAGAGTACAGCTGGAGCATTTTGAGATGGTCTGTGTATGGCATGTATTTCAGGCCGCTAATGCTCTTTGTGAGGTATTGATGCAGGCTTTCCAGTTGTTGTACATGTCTTGTGAGGTACATAGCAAAAGGGGTGTTGTACTCCATTATGGGTCTAGTGAGTGATGAGTAGATGGGAACAATGTCGTCTTCTATTCTGCATGAGACACCTTTTGTGATGAGGTGTGCCACATAGAAGGATTTCCTGACTACTGTGGGGATGTGATTATCACAGGTATGTCCACTGTCCACTTGTGACCCAGGGTCTTTTATTACACTTTCACTGTTAAGTATACTACCGCCTATGTTATAGTTCATGGCTACAGAGTTTTTACCAAAGGGGATGACAATGCATGTTTTGGCATTGAGCCCATGGCTTTGACACCAGCCATCTGTCTCAGTGAGGCCCTTTTGTAGGGTGTCCACATCTTTAGTATTTACAATTATGGCTCCTAGTTTGCAGTCATCTGGAAACTTCATTAGCCACAGACCTTCCTTGTTAAAGTTTACTTCAGGGAAGTAGATACAAAACAGGACAAGACCCAGGACTGGGCCGTGTGGTACTGCACTCGTCACTGGTCCATAGTCATACTTGGAGTCTGCTACTTTCACAGTGTGTGTTCTGTCAGTAAGCCTGTTGGCAACCCATCTTGTGACATAGCAATTTATACCTAGTTTAGTGGGTTTATCTATAATTCCAGAGTGTGGGATGGTGTTGAAAGCCATGGCAGGATCTACATGGGTTGTGCGAAACACCTTACCCTTGTCTATGGTTCTGGTGACTGCTTCAATGTCATCTATCAGGTGTAGAATACATGATCTGCATTTTACAGACCCAATATGGTGGTGGTCCAGAGTATGGGGATTACCAATGTCTTATTTTATAAGTTGTATGATGATACATTCCATGGCCTTGCAGAGCAGGCTTACCAGGCTACTGGGGTGCTAGTTCCTGGGGTCTGTGGTGTCTCCACCCTTGTGTAGTGGGATAACCGTCGCTGTGCACCATTCAGCAGGCACAGAGCCTGAGGTGAGGCTATGACTGAACATGGTACGTTGGTGTGGTGCCTGTTCGTTCTGTAGTTTGTGTAGAACACAGCCTGGAAAGTTATTTGGTCCCATGGATGCTGTGATACTGGCTTTGGAGAGTGTTTTTTACCTGTGCAGCCGTGATGACAGCAACTTTGCAGTCTTCCATTATAGAGATGTGCTCTTTCATAGGTGAGAGGGGGGTAAGGTTAACACTGGTCCTGTCTGCCAGGATGTTGGCAATATCAGTTGGGTTTGTTTATTTAGTGCCATTGAGCTCTAACTCAGAGCAGATCGGAGTGTTGCCATGACATGGACATGTCTGTTGGGCAGAGATTTCCTGAGTAGACAGTATGCAACAGCGTGCAGATTGAGTTAAATTCAGTCTTGTTGCATGGGGCAACTGTTTGAGGCCAGTAATCCTCCTGTTGAGGTACTTCATTGGTCTTTCCAGCTGCTGAAGGTGCCTAGTCATATTCATCGCAGGTGTGTTGTGGTACTCTCTGATGGGTCTGATGACTGATGGGTAGAGGGAACCTCCTGTGACCTACATGCAAAGACCTTGGCAGTTTGTGGGAACACATAGCATGATTTTTTGACCACTTTGTGAATGTCTTTCTCGAAGCACAGATGACTATCCACATTTGTACATAGATCCCTTATTATCACCTCCATATTTAGAGTGCTGGCACCTATGTGGTATTTGTATGACTGTAGCTCGAGGACATACTTTTGACACCACATCTAACTGAGACCCTTTTTAAGGATGTCTCTGTTGTCCCAAACATTGATTATGACAACTTTTTGGCAGTCACCCACAAACTTTGCTAAACATAGCCCTCGTGTGTTTGACTATATTTCTGAAAAGTATACACCAGACAGGAGGGGTCCCAGGACTGAGCCATGGGGGACAGCTGTTGTTACCAGCTTGCACAGGAGACCACAATTCTTACCTTGTGTGATCTATCTGTGCCCCAGCTGGCAATCCATCAGATGACTGATGTATTTATGCACAGGTTGTTGAGTTTGTGGATACGACATGTGTCTGGGATGTTGGCAAAGAGCTTTTCAAATTCTATGTCGGACATGTGTAGCTCATTTCATTGATGTATGTCCTGGGTGACTGCCTTGTAAACAGTCTAGCAGGTTTGGGAACCATGATCTGCCCATGACCAAACCGAAATTGGTAGGGTTGGATGTTTGTAGGCTCCCAATAGCTCTGTTTATGAGTTCCATCATGATGGACTCCATGGCCTTGCAGATCAGGCTTAGTAGGCTTATAAGACAATAGTTCCCATGTTCTGTTGTGCACCAACAGTTGTGGAGTGTGTCAAACATTGCTGTAACACATTCAACAGTTTCATCTCCTGTACAGAGTCTCAACAGACTGTTCATGTACAGGCTCTGTTTGTTCTGGAGTTCACTTATGACATAGCTAGGGAAACAATGTAATCCCATAGACGCCATGTTTTCAGATTTGGAAGGAGCTGTTTAACCATTCTGTATGTGATATCTGTGCTTTCACAATCTCCAGGTATGATGATAGGGCCTTTTGTCAGTGAGAGGGTGGTATGTATGTATGGGCCTGTCTGACAGGATGTTGGCAATGTAAGTCATTTACAATTTGCACTGACTCAGGACATATATGAGTGTACACTGCTATTTATGACATAGTGGAAGGAAGCGTCATGGTTCTCTATGGACTCCTTCACAAATTCTTTTGCTAGAACATGGATTGGACAATATTTGGAGTGCACATTGTTTGTTGATGATACTGATTGCAGGTGTATTGAGCTTCTTTGCTTTTTCACTTTCTGTGAACAACTTAAATACTTGTGGTACATAGTTTGATTATGACAGGGTTCCAATATATTATATGTGTCTGTTTTCATATAACTGTCTGCAAAAGGCAGGATTGGTGAATAGTGACAGGTTACTGGGGTGAAACATGCAACTGCCAGATATGTGTGGCCCACTGCTGTACTCAGACATGGCTTAAGTGTGTGAGCATGCCCAGTATGATCTGTCTGCATAGGCCTGTGGGGGAGGTTACCCATATGCCTCTTTAGGGTCATGATACAGCATTTCTTTGTGTTTGCATTAGTGTACAATTGTCCTGCTGTGTCTGTACCAGTGTAATGCTGTTATGGCTTAGTGGTTCAGTACTGTGACTATAGTGCACAGTATCCTCAGTTCAAGCCCTGTCACTGCTTTTTATTTTCATGCTGGGCAGAGCAGACTGTTTAAGGAACAGTAAAGCAAATATGAGCATGTTTACCTGACTTTGCTCAACTTTGCCCGACATTGCCCGACCTTGCCCCACATTGCTCAACGTTGTCCAACATTGCGCTAGTTAGCATGGGCAATTTTGTTTACATATACTAAATAGTGGTAAAAGCTGCTTAGCACTGCTTTATATTGCTTAAAACATGGCAATCATGCCTCAGGTGGTGCTGCAGGGCTGCCTATGTCGGATGCACATAGTACACTCCCTATACATGTTTGAAAAAAGGTAGTGTCAAGTTAGGCATCTCTTTTATTTTATGTGTGAGTCAGAGAGAGGTATAATTTCCAAGGTTCCTACTGAGCCAGTGTATGTGCTAATGCGTTGCCTCTTTGCCAAGGCCAAGGCATACTGGGCACACCTCCTTCTGCCTACTGGGGCAGGCTCAGGTTGTTCCTCCTCCGAGTCACGCTGTGCCTGTGCAGGTCTTGGCAATGGTGGGGGGCTGTTTGGCCCTGCCGCATGATGTTCCTGCTGCAGCTGTTTTTGCAGGATCATATTGTGCAGCATGGCACATACCATGACAATTTGGGTACATGTAGTTGGTGAGTACTTCAAGGCTCCACCAGATGTGTCCAGGCACTGGAACTCTGACTTGAGCATCCCAAACACACACTCCATTACATTTCGTGTTTGTGCGTGTGTCTCATTATGGTGTTCTTGTTCAGGTGTGTGTGCATTTCTGATGGGTGTCATCAGCCACTGCTCCAGTGCATATCCAGCATCCCCCACTAGGTGACTTTTAGGAATATCCCCATTAGCAAATGTCTGGTACAGCTGTGTGAGATGCCAGATATGGGAATCGTGGTAGCTTCCAGGGCAGTCAGCACACACATTCAGTATTATGCCCTGGGCATCGCACACAACCTGGCATTTGATGGAGTGGAAGCCCTTGCAGTTGATGTAGACCCTACCCCACTGACCAGCTGGTGCTTTGATGTGTATGTGCGTGCAGTCAATTGCACCCACTACCTCAGGGTATTCTGCTATTTGCTGGAAGAGACACATATTGCTGGCCAATGCCTCACAGGAATTGGGGAAATATACATGATCACCGACATGTGCTGACATAGCATTCAGGAACTGGTGCAGTACCCTGGATGCTGATGCCTGTGAAATCCCCATCATATCACCAGTTGGTCTCTGAAAGGTACCGGTTGCTAGTATTCTTAGGCCAACACATACCTTGGTTTCCACTGGGATGGGTTCCCTCTGTTAGTTCTGTGTGTGAGGTGTGGCTTTCTCAGCTCAACAATTTGCTGCAGGAGGTCTCTGTCCACTCTATAGCGCTCCACTATCTCCAGCTCATGTAACCCCTCATAGGTTACCCTGGGTCTGTACACTCTTCTCCGCTCCTCACTGTGGGTTGCTCAGCAGCATTCACAATGGCACCACCCTCAGCATCTTGCACATGTTGCCTTATAATAGCAATGGCAGCCTCTAACATTTTTTTGTCTCAGTTAAGCTTTTTAAGTTTTCACTTTTCATTGTATACTGCAGTGTTGCAGTGCTTCTGAGTAAAACATGGGGGAATGTTGTCTGCAGAGTTTTAAGTGCTGGGCTGGACTGGGCTAGTGTACTGCCTGTGTAATTGGCTGATTCACCTGGCAGCTCTGGTAGTTTTCCTTGTTTAACTTCCTACTACTTCTTTTCCTTCCTTTTCCCTTTCTGTTTCCACAGGGAGCAGCGCCACACAAACAAGGGCAAACACGTGCACACGAGCGCACATGAGCGCACACCCGCACACACACAGGCTTAGCCAGCCTTACACAGGCCTACATGGGTGCACACACGCACACAGATTTAGATGGATTTACAGGCGTGCACAGGCGCGCATACAGTGTAAGCATCTTTGTAAGAAACTTTAGTGATATCCACGGCGTACACCTTCGATTTCTGGGTTTCAGTTAAGACAACTGTAGACACACCTCTTCCAGTCCTGAGTAACTCACAGCAAACACATGCCACTCTGCTCCAATAAGCTTACAGCTTTTCATACATACCTCCTCATGATGTCACCTATCTTCTATTCTACTACACCCCTAATACTACACTTACACTCTAGAGACATGGTTCACATGGCAGGGAAAATTGGGATTCACTATCCTTATCCTCATTTGCATAGGATTGCCTACTAATGCTTTGTTCCATCTCTCAAACTGAGCTTCTACCCTTAGCAACCACTTCTCAGTAGCCATGTTGTCTTCAGCCTGCCATTCACCTGCATGGCAGAAGAATATTTTTAATAAAATGCCTATTTTTGCCCTTTTTTTTATTTTCTGGTTTTTATAGCACTGCACGTTTGCGTGGCTCTGTGCTACACTTAAACATCGGAGATCGGGGAAAAAAAATTAATTTTTATTATTTTGCAACAGATATAAATGCCAATGGCCTTATATCTGGCCATTGGCATGCTTCCTCAACTGGATGCATCCTTTATTTGGAGCTGTCATAGCTCCATTTTGCCATTTGCAGAACGGTACTCCGTTACCAACAGAGTACATTTCTGCAAATAACTCTACTCTTCCATGGACAGGTTAGTGTTTCCTGGATTGCAAAATTACCTCATTTGCATAGCTTTCAGCAGCAAATGAGGTAATTTGCATAACATGACGCTGTCCGTGCAAGAGTAGTTTTAGGAGCTCTCATGCACGCCCCTGCCGGCTGTTGCTGGATCACTTGGCAGACATATTGGCTGTCTGCCTGCTTACTCTGCTCTTAGACTCCATGCAAGCCTTCGTGAATCTGGCCCTGTATATGCAAAGGTAATGATGAATAAGCTGCCTCAGTCTTATTGAAGGAAAGGTGGTAAGAATGGTATGATAGGAAAAAGGCAATGCAGTATGGGAAAACTAATGGAGGCACACTAGGATAGAGAGGGGGTAAGTAGGATAAATTGATTTGGGTTTAACAGTATGTATTATTATATATATATTATAACAGTATCCATTGTTATTTTCTGAGCTCCTAAGTGTATTATTAGCATTGCTCATCTAATTATGTGTAATATTCAATTTTCATGTTTAAAACAAAAAGCCATTTTATGGTAATTAACCCCCCCCCCCCCTGGTATTTTACATTGCACAAGTAGTCAGCCATCTTAGTATTGGGGCTGCTGGAAGCTTGAAAACAAAGCATTTGGACTGCATTTTACATCCAAGGAAATACATTTAAACTACATTTAAAATACTGCATTTGACTTACTATTTAAATCAGTCTTGTGTGTTGTGTTTGCTCTTTATTTGAAGTTAAAGATGTTCATTTAAAGCATTTTTGTAGTCTGCAGTGCTTTGGAAGTGGTTCTGTGCTGGGCCTAAATATTATGAGTAGACTCATTTTATTGCATTTTCACTAACTCTGTTTTAAATGTGTTTCCCAGCCAACTACCCTTCTCCTGTTGTGCTTTTAAACTTGGAGACTTTTGAGCTGCTTGCCCTTACTATATAGCTAGCTTTGGAAGCTCGTCCCAGTCTCTTCTTCTATATACCAGGCCCTAGAAGCTCCTCCCAATCTTATCTGCCCTGTTTATCTTACTGGTTACTGACAGAAGAAACTGGGAATGCCCTCCCATTAGACTGTTAGTGTACTAAAACATTGCCTTAAAGTGTGTGTGTGTACTTCATTGCAGGCTTGTCTGCTTTTGAATCACCATTTAATTACTTTTAGCTAGTTGTAAGATTTTTATCTGGTACTTTTTCACTTGTGTCTAAAGTAAGTGTGTTCTTACATCAAGAAGACTAGGACTACTGCTCTAGTGGAAGAGGAAAAGTAGCCTGGTCAGTCTGAAATTGGATACTTACAGGTAGGCTCAAGTATGAATTATTTGTTGTCACTAGTTGTTTGATTTGTTTCTGATACCTTTTCACCTTTGGCTAACTAGATTGTGTTTCACATTAAGAAGACTTTGACTGCAATTCTAGAGGAAGTAGAAAAGTAGTCTGTCTGAGTTGGAAAACACACAGGAAAACTTAAAGTGAGAATTACTTGTAGCTAGTTATTTGATTTAGTTTTGATACCTTTTCACTTTTGACTAACTAAAGTGTGTTTTTAAATTAAAAAGACTCGGCCTGCAGGTCTAGTGGCAGTCGAAAGATAGCCTGGTCCATGTAAGTTGGGAAACTCACAAGGGGATTAAAAGTGATGATTACTTGTTCTAGCTAGTTGGTACCTTTTCATGGAAGTGGCAGTAGTAAGGTAGCCTGGCCTATCCAAGGTGGGAAAAACACAAGGAGGATTAAATTAAGATTGTTTCATCAGCCAGAGGGCTTTTAGGGACTTAGTTGTTTGGTGTAAATCTGCACTTGAGTACTACTCTTTCTGTATTTTCACATTAAGAAGTTCCAGGATCATCCATCTTGTGGCAGAAGGTGTTTACCTGGTCTCTCTCTATGTTGGGAAACACTCCTGGGAGCTCAAAGTGTAGTCAATTATTGGTCAGAAGGCACAGGAGTTAGTTTTCAGCTCCTTTCTGTCTGCTATAAATTAGGCATGTTTGCACAGAGCAGTTAGGCATGCAGTGGTGGTTAGCAGTACCCTGTATAGTTGCAAACCTGTGAAGCTAGTACTTGACCTGTAACACAGAAAGGATTTGCTTGGAGCTAAGTTTAGGGCAACTAGTTAGTATATCAAATAGCACTGTTATCAGATCATAGCATTATCTAACATCTACCCTTAACCCTAGACACCACTCAGGTGAACCCTGTAAAACCAAGTCTCTAAATCACAATAGCCAAACCCTAATACAGGTCTTGACAGCATGGATTTGCAATTTTTTAAAGTGTCTGTAACCATTTTGGTATAGTAGACGTAGGCATCCTGAGACAATGTAGCAATTGTCTCAAGTACTTAGACAACCTTTTAATTCTTAGAGAAATTAATACAATATGCAAGAGATATCCATATATAACTTCCTTGGAGGCAAAACTCTCATTTGCAAACAAGCCTGTCAACAACACACACACAATACATCTTTCATATATACTTCTCACAGTACATATAGACCTTGTTATGCTGAGGCATTTAAAAGAAAATTTTGCTAATCCCAAAAACATCCTAAGACATCAAACAGCAACACCTGTCCCCAGCAGTCACTAACGCATGCACTAAAAGTGACACCTAACACCACACATAGAACTCCACACCCAATGATCCCCAAGAATAAATTCCATAAGGCAAGCAAACACTTTACCTAGTACTCTTGTCATAGGAGATTCTATTGTATGACACACAGATGCCCCTCTCTCCAGGCTGGACAAGGAGAAGTTTTAGTTGTCTGTCTAGAGCTAGGGTCTGTAATATTAAGCATGCATTCAAGTCACTGCACCACAGGAACCAATATGATTCTATCATAGTCCATATGGGTGTAAATATCCTGAGACATACCTCACTGGACCATATGAAAGGAGATACTATGGATCTTTCTGAATATGTGTCACAGACAGGTATGCGCCTTGCATTGAGCATCATTCTACCTTCACCATGGATGATGCCACTGTATGAACAGAAAATTATTGATTTTAATACTTTACTTAGTTTCTAATGTCATTCTAGGGGAATCCAATATCTATCAGCATGTGGTGACATGGTTAAAAGACCATGTAGCTTTGCCAAGGATGGTCTGCACCTGCCCCCCCACAGGGCTTTTAGATATTGGCTAAAACTTGATCCACTCCCTTAGAGCCTTTTTTAGGAAATGTCAAAATGGCAACACTGCCAACATAATCAAAATTAAAAAAAAAAACTTAAAACAGCCTTAAGGTGTTACTGCTCAATGCTAGGAGAACAAGAAACCCAAACACCCTATACGCTGTACTCACTCTGGAGAATATAGACATTTGTGCTGTTACCAATACATGTTTTAAAGCTGCAGAAAGTATGCCAGTGGTGCAGGGCTACAGTGCCTTCCACACATTTTGACCAACAGCAGCATAGACAGAGGCTAAAGCTAGAGATGTCTTGATTTCTGTTAGCAACAAATACAACTCCAGGTTGGTTAAACAGGATGATGTCCTTGTCCTTGACTACATCCACATCTGAGTCTCCATAGACAGGGTTCCTTACCATGTTGTGGTCAGCTACAGGTCATCCTCTGTGACCCATAGAGCTCACAGGACTTACTAGATGTACTTGCCATCCAACCAGATACCCTATTCATGGGAGACTTTAAGTACCTCTATTGGGTGGGAAATGTACACTGCCTCTAACTCACAGGTAAAATGTTTTCTGGACTTTATCATATCAGTAAAAACACCCTGGACCAGACAGTGTGCACTCCAACCAGAGGATCAAACATTGCACCTAGCACTCACTGATATGGGGAGTGTTGCACCCCCTGCATCATGTCCTCATTGGTGACATTGGACCACACATTTGTCTCTCTCAAAATAAAAATCAGTCTGGATAACCCAACTAAACCTGCCACAGTTAGGCGCTATTCTAAAGCAAACAATATCCTATTAGCTTGTCAAAATTTATGCCTCCCCAAACCCCAAGAACCTACCTACCTACCTATGCAGTTATTTACAGAAACCCTGTACAAACATGCAAATGGCTGTTGAGGTTGCCTCACCTACCAGAATTAAGCCCAGATCTAACCCCACAAAAAATCCCACTGGTGGAGTCCTTACCTTAGCAGGGTATATAACAAATGAAAAAAAGTCATCATCAAAATCAGAAACATCAACGCTCATAGAGATAAGAGCTCTCTGATTCCACTAAATAAAAAACTAAGAAGTCTAATAAAGTCCAACAAGGCCAGTTATAAGGTCAGTATAGCCTGCCAGCCTAAGCACAATCACAGGGCATTCTTCAGCTATGACACCTAAAAAGTAACAGTCAGCAGCATGCAGAACTGGTGGTAAATGGCATAACCTTCACTGATCAGGGTGACATAGTGAATCTGCTCGCTGATACTGGCATATCCCCCCAACTATCAACAGGGCCAGATCTTGGTGGTGTTTGCTATGGGCCAAAACATTGGTTCAGTTGACCCCTGACAATATACCCACTTGCCTACTAAACAGCCTAAAATACAACCTAGCAGGACCAGTTGAGACAATCTTTGACTATAGCCTCAAAACAGGTCATGTGCCAGGTGAATGAAGGGCAGCATGGTTATCCCTCTTCATAAGGGTGGGAGAGCAACTGACTCTGGGAATTACAGACCCATCAGTCTGACAAGTCTAATATGCAAAGCCATGGAATGAATTGTCATGGAAATGATCAACAAGGGTATTGGCAGCCTACAGACACTGGACCCATCTCAGTTTGGCTTTGTTAAGGAAAAATCTTGCCTACTAAACCTGATAGAATTATTTGAGAGGGTCACTAATTGTATGGATGAGGGGAAACTGTGCATACTGCCTAACCTGACATGGCCAAGGCATTAATATAGTACCCCACTCACAAGTGTCATTGACAAACTCTCAGAACTAGGCATAAATCCATACATAACTCTGGATTGCTGGATGGCCCACAGGTAGGACCCAAGAAGTCAGAATCAGTGAGACCATCTCCACCAGGAGACTGGTCACCAGTTGAGCACTTCAGAGCTTTGTGTTGAGCCCACTTGTTTTTTGATGTCTACATCTTGGAAGTTAAGGCTAATGTCAAATGCCTCTGGATCACCAAGTTTGCAAATGACTGTAAATTAGTAGTTGTCGTAGAGTCCTTCCATGACACCAGCATCTTACAAGATGATCTAACACAAACAACTGACTGGTATCCAAACCACAGATGAAAACTCATTGCAAAGAAATGCATTACAGTGCCCTTTGAAAAATTGCCTACCCAGGATAATTACTTCACCAATAAGACATCCCTAAGAGTTGACCTGGTAGGTAGGGATCTGGGAACATATGTAGACAGTAGTCTAACCTTTCACCAATATGTTGCCAAAATAGAAAGTAAGTCATTCTATGTCACCCAACTGATAAGCAAGGGTATGGTATCCAGGTCCAAGGAAGTTATAGTAGAACTCTGTTCAGCTCTTGACAGACCCGTCATTGAGTGCGATGCACCATTTGGCATATACCTAACCAGGCACTTGCAACAGTTGGAATGCCCTCAAAGGTTCCTTACCAGGAGAATCCAGGGTATGAATACCTTGTTTTACTCAGATTGCCTTAAGTCTCTATGTCTGTGCTCAGTCTCCTACAGGTTACTGAGGGTCTATGCCTGTCATATAAGGCATCCTCAGATCCTGCTCTAATGGATCTCCTGCACATCTGCAAAACAAACAGTACCAGTAACAAGAGATCCAAGAACTTGAACTTGATTGCAACATAGATAGAACATGCTGGAGAGACCAGTATGTGTCTCAAAGGATCCCTGCTGTATGGAATAAGTTCCTCAACTATGTGCAGCAAATGAAACCTTGATCATTGGATAGGAAATCAGAAATTCACACCAAGTCTGGCCCCATGTCTCTAATGGACAGAGGTCAATAGCAGGTAAATTAATTTCCAGCTAACATACCCCCACATAACCCTTAGCTACCCCCTTAATAACATATCCCATATAAATATTCAAGGAAGTCTAGGACAAAACTAGGTTGGGTTGCATGGCTAGGCTTATAAAGACCATGGTAGTTATTAGTCTAGTATAAACCTATGAACATAAGAGGAGAGTACTGGTTGCCATGGTTTGCCTGGGCTTCAGTAAGGCCTTTGAGTTTGTCTTGCTGCAGGCTGAAAGGAAAACTGGAGAGAATACAGATAGGACTTAGGGTGGGAAACTGGATAACTGCATGGTTTAAAAAGTAGGACAAAGATGGTTGTAGTGAGATCGGTAATGTCATGAATAAGGAAAATTGCTATGAGAATATTGCAGGAGTCAGTCCTATGTCCAGTCCTGGGTGGTGTGAGCATTTTAGTTGTAATGAAGGAAGAAAGAATCAGAATCAGAACCAGAGCAGTCTTTACAAAAAGTTCTAAGAGATGATTAGAAAGACTAACCAAATGAGCAGAAAAGAGGCAGTTGATGTTCATTGCAGTCAAAAGTACTGCACATGGGCCACATCAACCACAGTGGAAAGTATCAACTGGGGGCATCATAGTAAAAGAGCAGGAGAAGTATCTGGAGGGGCTCCTAACACCTAGAAAGGATTATCAGCAGTAAAGTTAAAATATGGTGGGAGCAGCAAATGTAATACTGGGGTGTACCCTCGGAGGATATAATTAAGAATCACAAGGCTAATGATCCTATTCTTACACACATGGCAGAGACCTTAATTTGGGTACTGCATGCACTTTTAGAGGCCATACAGGAGGCAAGATATAAGGCTGCTGGTAGGAGTCTAGAGGAAAGCCATTTAAAGGGTATTACCAGACTAGAGTAACTAAAACCCTTCTCACTACAGGCTAGAAAGCAGAAAGGGTCAACAATATCAATGCATACAAGATAATGTCAAGAAGATGTGAAGAGCTTGACATTAAGAGAGGGTAGATGAAGCATACATAGTAGAAAGCAGGGCCCAACTTCTCCCTGGATCTACTAATGCACTATTTCAAAGAGATGCATGTAGTCCTAAATAATAGACCACTAGCACAGGCAGTAGAACCACTAGCATAGGCAGTAGAGGAGGAACCCATGAGAGAATTTCATAGGACATAGTTAGGAGATGAGATATGAAGGAAACTAGATACAGAGAGAAGGCAGAATGTTAAATGAACTCAAAGGACAGACTACACGGGCTTGTAGTCTCCTTCTGCTATCATGGAAATGTAATGCAGTGTAGGGCAATGAACTGCTTTTTTTTAATTATTTACCCATGTACTTGGTAGCTCCACTTTTACATCCCACATATGCACTTAATTATCCAAATCCAGGTTTAACATACCCATCTGTCTTTTCCTTTACCAAACATAAACTGATGTGCATCACATTTAAAACACATATACCTCAGTTACAGTCAACATTTATGGAAAACTAGAAGAGATTTTTCAAGAGTGTTTTAATACCTTGCCAGATAATGAGCTCCCTACTTGATTCACAGCTCAACAACATATTTTAACAAGTCGGCTCTTTAAAATACCATGGAATTTGTCTCCAAGATCTGAAACTTGACCTATACACATAAATGTGGTAGTTGGTGAAAGGAAAAAAAACAAGTTTGGATGTCTATGGTGTACAGAGTATGAAAATATTTTGAGCTGGGTCTCTGTGTGTATCATGAATATCTCTACCTGTTGAATCCAGACTCAAGCTTGCTCAAGCAGTCCTACTGCTGATGAAGTGGCTGTTTGATTCTGTCCTTCACATCACAGCCAGCAGCCAAGACCTGCCTGAGATAGAGATGCCTTTTCATACAAATTGAAAGCTTACAGCTGGACATAGGCTTAGCATCTTCCATTGTATTACTCTCATAGATCATGGCTGGTCTGAATTAAAGATTAAATTAACACCTCTGTAACTCACTTTTGTTAGTAGACTCTTCTACGAACATGTTTGCACCCATCTTCTTAGGTGCTTTTTGTTGCATGTTCCTTCAACAGAAGCAGGACTTCTACTTCTGTTTTTTTACTAATTACTCACTTAAAGAATAAGTATGGAGATGGTTGTTCTCTATGTCATATCCTCATACGTTCAGGTTTCCTGCATGTGATCCAGTTCTAACTGACTCATACAATTGACTGAATTTACCTTTTTTCATGGATCAAAGGCTACATGTTAAGCAAGAGTGTTTTTTTTTTGTAAGAGTATCTTACGTAATGAAAGAAAACACTGCAATGTAAAACTACCTTGTTAATTACATGTATTTGTTTATGATTAGTCTAAGACAATTTGATTTTATTAAGTTAAATATTTTCAGTTATTATGGACATAAGGTGGTTTAGAAATATGCCAAACCATTCCTAGGGTGGGGTGAAGGAGCGGCTGCCATGGGCACAAGCTGTCATGGGGTATTGTCTATATGTTTCAATGATATGTGATTGAGGTACTACCACTGGTTTATAAAGTTGTGTGGATATTGCAGCTTCATAAATGAATGCAGATATCACACTTGCAATATTGGCTGAACTGTTGAAATATGGGGTGATTTAACTGTAAGCTGTAGCAAGCTGTTTTGAAACAAATATAACACATAAAAAACATGTTACGGCTCTTTGCAAGCAGTTTGATACAGTTTTAGTTTAGAAGAGATTTTTATTATGGGGTTGCCAGTTTGAGGATCTATACAGGATGCCAGATTGTTCTAGCTGCAGTTCTGGAAATCTGCACAGAGCTGTTGTCACCTGTAAGCATGCCTTTCAACAGTCCAGATGTTCACAGAATGTACAGATTTTTGCCTCATATTTTTGGTCTGCTCTTCATAAAAATTGTGGTTTTCTGGCAAATCATTGAGGACTCAAGTCAGAAAATAATGACATATTTGAGTGTCAGGCTTCGTATCCTTCTGAAAATTCATGCTAATGCAAAACCAATTATTCTATCAATTTTCTAAGAACAAGATTTAAAAAATTCCCTGTTTTTGGGCCTTTGTCCCCCCTCCCCCATTAGTTATGGCTTTGTTCAGAGTTCTTAGGCAAAAAGGGTGAGAGGTATGCCTGCAAAGGATTATATTCTTCTGTGATCACTGATTCTAACTGTGATGTCTCTGTAGAGATTCTGACCCCATCTTTGAAATTTGTCATTTGTCGTGGTCTAACTTGCTACCACACTTATGGCAAATTTGTATATCCATTTTTTTCTTCCTCCTCGTCTGTAGTATAATCTCTCAATCTTCCTCTTTCAGATTGACTTGTTCTTCTATCACCAATATCCGTTTTGCCCCATCATTCCAGCAGTTTCAAAAAATAACACAAGAATCCTTTACTGCAGTAGAAACCTGGCTATCCAATTCACAGCTCATACCTTACCCAAATAAAACTAAACTGATATTGTTTCACCCCACCAAAACCACTGCTCCCACCAGCACATTCACAATTATTTCAAGAAACAATACCTACATTACACCAGTCACCCAAACCAATCTTCTAGGTGTTATCATTGATCAAGACATAAAATTTGATTTACACATTGCCCAAATTATAAAGAAAGTACATAGAAAACTCGGAATTATATACAGGTGTAAAAAATACCTTACCAGTAACACTAAGACTATTATTGCTAGAACTCACCTAGTCTCAACACTTCTCTATGCTTCCCCCATTCTCACTAGCCTAAATAAATCAGATTTAACTAAATTAAACAGCTGTTACAACAAAATAGCAAAATTCAAAACCGATCTTGACTATCAGTCTCATCCCTGCCAGGCCCCTAAACAACTATCTTGATTAGAACTAACAAATTTCTCACCCTTAACCAACTTACAATGGCCCACCAAATAATTCACCAACCTGAAATAAACACCAGCCCTACAAGACCTATTAAATCAGTACTTAAACAGCCATAAACTAAGATCCAGTAACAAATCACTAATCAACTTAACCAGAAGTAAAAGCAGTGCTGGGACTCCCCATATTCCAACTACATTACCAAAATTTGGAACAATTTGCCCCTTAACATTAGGAACACAACCAGCAAATTACACTTTAAAATCCTTCTCAAACCCCACTTAACTATTATGGATTTGTATATGTTCAGAACTAGGCTAAACAACCCAACTCAATTACTGCAAAACCTAAATAAAACTAACTCAAATTACCTACCTGTTCTTACTGGGTACTGTCACCTCTGCCTTCCCACAGTTCATTCATATTATTCTTACTTTATATAATTTTACTTAACCTAATTCCACTCTAACATACCCTTAACCCACTATCAATGTTCCTATCACATATATTTTTACTGTATTCATTCCTACTCCGTTTAATACCTTACCATCTCTACCAACACAAATTTGCTTTGTGACTATTTTTAAGTTAACTATTTCTTGTAATATTTCTTAATACTTCTTGTTATATTTTTTGTAATGTTTGTTAAATTGTGGAGCTTTTCTTCCAGGGCCTCTGCTGAAAATGGGCGACTAGCCCAGTCGGACTTCCCCGGTAAACAAATGTAAAATAAAATAATAAATAAATAAATCACCCTTTAACAGCTGCCTTCATGGTTTTATGTGGTCCATGTCTCCATGGCAACAGTAAAGTGCCTTTCTATCACCAGTGAGTACACAATCAACATTTTATTATGTGGAGTTTTTAATTTCACAAATACTTTCAAGTGACTTGAATACTTGTTGCCCTATAATCTTTAGTCCCCTTTATATATATCCATATGACATTATTAGTTGTTCCTTCTTTGCCCTTTCCACCTATCAAAATTCAGGTGGAGATCTTAACCATTCCACCTATAAGTAACTTATAGTAGTCTGACTCATACTCCATTTCCCACTGGTTTAAACATTGTCCCTTATTCAATTTACTCTCTTTTGTCTAGATGTCATGAGTTCTCATGTACTATGTATACTGTGGTGTTAAAAAATAATACAATGTAAAAGACAAATAGAAAGGAGTGTTTTTGTTCCTGAACAGTTAAATTTTTTATGATATATGATAATTTAGTCCTGCTTCTTCCCTCTTCATACCACCTCAGTTAACTGTGTAATATTCTGTCACTAATTTGTTATACTATATTAAAATTCTACAGAATGAATGCCACTTTTTAAGATTTCTGATCATTATGCCGCGCCTTCTTTTACCTTAGGTCATGTTAACTTCTGAATTATACAATGACCAGCCGTAAATATGCAAAAATGAGCATGCTGATAGGCCAGCCCAACCAGCGTGCCCATTGCAAATTCAAGACTATACTAATGTAAAAGGTCCGGTCGCCCGGACTTTTTCCGTTAGTATATCTCTTTTTTTTCAGAGATAGCAAAGGAGAAACGAAGATCTCCGTTGCTTTTTTTAAAGATATCTTGCTGTTATACGAGTTGAAGTACTCGTATAACATAGCGAGATATCTTAAAAAAATGCAACGGGGATCTTCCTTTCTACTGAGAAAGGAAGATCTCTGTTGCTTTTTGTTTAAGATATCTCGCTAAGTTATATGAGTTCAACTCCTATAACAAAACGAGGCATATTTGAAAAAAAAAAGCAATGGAGATATTCCTTTCTCCATTGCTACCTCTACACAGCACTGATGTACTGCGTAAGTGTGGGAACATGCCTCTTACGCATGCGCAGTACATCAGAACTGCCCCAGGATACCGGACAGCTGCAGAAGGGCAGCACAGAGGCATTATACAATGCCATTATTTAAGAAAAGTAAGTATTTTTTTTCTTAAATAATGTCATTGTATAATAGCAATAACCCACGCCTGGGTGTGGATAATGGATTTACCCACCTTTGTCTTTGTTTGGTCACGTGGTCTTTGCCCTCGTTACCAAACCACACCAACCGTGGGTAAATCCAGCATTGCCCACACCCAGGTGTGGGTTATTGCTTAAATATTCTGCTAGTGTGATGCTGTACCATTTTAAAATGCTCTGGAATCTGTATACTTTGATCAGTACATCATTATAACCACATATGTTAGATATGCTGCTTCCACCACATTTAGGATACTTGCAGTTTAACATAACATAAAGCTATAACTCTGTTATGTAACTTAGAATGTTTACTCTTTTTCATAAAGCATTATACTAAACATACCAGATAAGCTGAAGCTTTATGATCCTTTCATTTTACATTAAAAGAGGTATTTAGCAGAAAATAATAAAATTCTATCCCTATAATATAACTTAGAATGTTTGCTTGCCTTCATACAACAGATAAGTTTAATGTTCATTGTGCATTTCTTAATGTCCTTGCTTTTTACAATTAGACATATGTTTAACAGACATAAGTAAAATCACATTCTTATTAAGTAACTTAAAAAATGTTTGCTCTTCAAAAAGCATTGTACTCATTTTTTTTTGCTACTGATATGGAAGTTATTGTGATTATGTTCTAAGAAGGCACTAGCAGATAGAAGATAATTAGGCAGACCTAACCAATCAATAAGATTATGTGTAAATGGGTGCTACCCACTGTCAAATTTCTCAGCATTTCTCTGTATGCACTACCTTATTCTGGGAGTTATCTCCTCTTTCCTGGCCTGTAATCAAAATATTTCCCCTCATTTCTCCATCTATGCCAATTTTCCCATTCCCTTTCTAAAGGGCTGTTAAGGGGATCCTTGTTTTTCCGAAAGTGCTTGGTAAGCATATTAATATACTGTTGTCTACTTTCAACATTTTCTCCTTCACATGACTGCATTCATCATTAAAGCAGAGCAGCGCAGAATGTGGGTCTCCTGTACCCTAGTTCTCAAACACCAATTCTCACATGGAAGGATTTCTTCTAAAGTTATGCTAGGTAACTTTATTTTAATGAAATGATTCCTCTGATTTGGGTGCAGTGGGGTAACTTTTTCTGTAACTTTGTAAGGTGTGCTCCTCTTGCATCAGTGTTAAGTGAAAATATCAAGGACTTTACTTTACTTATTACATTTTGACAGTTGGATAGTGCCCACTGAACATATGGTCCTTTATTAGCGAACATCTAGGCTGGTTCTTTTAGGTGTTGGGGAAATGTGAGCAGACGCCAGCAACATTTTCCTTCTTCACAAAAGAAGGAGTGGTCTGTGATACATGAGGGCCAAATTTGTGCATTTTTAAGATGATTATCAAATAAATTATTAGTAATTATTAGTAATAGTAATAAATTATTAGTAAAGATAAGTAAAACCAACAATCTAGCCGGAGACTCACTATTCTCTAACACAGTGGGTAAAACCTGGAACACCCTCCCTAACGACCTACCCTCCCTACCTACAATTACCCTATTTAAAACCAAACTCAAACCATACCTTAAATCACACTGGCTATGCCCCTGTGCAAAGCCAGACTGACTACCTCCCTTGTCTACAGACACTAATCCTCTCACTCACCCAATCTCATTAATATTTTACTAACAATAATGTGTGTGTAATCCTTTTAGTTTAAAAGTGCCCTATTTCACTTACCTTTATGTATTTTCTGATGTATATCCATCCTTATGTAACTAGGAATGTATTTTTTGTAACTAGGAATGTATTTTTTTTCCTTGCTCATAAACTAATATGTAATGTACTGTTATAATTTGTCTAAACTTGCTATTGTACCTGTGTTTCTGTAATACTATGCTGATGTGCGGAGCTTTTCTCCCCGGGCCTCCACTGAAAATGGACATATATCCAGCTGGACCAGCCCTGTCAACAAATGTAAAATAAATAAATAAAATAAATAAATGATAGCTGCAGAATGTATGTGTGAGAATTTGAAGAGTTGGAGTAAAGGTTGTTGAAATCTAACTTGTGGGCCTAATAAGATAAATAAGACAACATTCTTTTTCTGTACTGTAATCTGTAAACTTACTGGGTCCATCTGATCCAGGTCCATTTTATGGAAAAGATATGCTGCAGTATACCTCAGAACGACTGTAATCTACAATGCAGCAGGAAGAAGCACATTACTTATGAGAATTATTCACTTTAATGACCTCACTTGTACTGGGGTATTTATAACTACCAGCAGTACAGAGGTTTTTATAGTATTGGTACCATATTTACTGTTGACTGTTGCAGAACTGGCACCAGCTGGTTCACAGTGCTAGGGTTTTCTTTTTCATCTCACCTACTACTGAATTCAGGCTTGTCTTGACAACTCTATATGACCTTTTCCTCTCTGTCCATAGGCAAGGTCCTTAGTGTTCCTGTGCTTGGAAATTTCTGGTACTGGTAGAGTTCCTGCACAGAGTATAGCTTCTTTATGTGTCAGTTCTACATACAGCACCTGCCTGTAGTTTACAGTAGGCCAGGCTGGAAACTGTCATAGTGCAGCTTGGTGAGGAATTTTCTATGCTCCCTATCATCCACCCTACCTTCCACCCCATACCCCACCCCATACTTACTTCACCTTAGCCTGGATAGGAAATGAGGAGAGCATTGAGTGCATGTCCCCACCTTGGGCCCAGAGGGTGGTATCATCTTTCTAAGCTCTGGCTTTAGCAACGATAAATGTTGAGAACAGTCCCATCCACCCAGGAAAAGCACACCCATCCTCTCTGCCTTTCTATCAAGCATCCAATATGCTAATCAATCTTGAGTAATCTAGTTTATAGTCACAGATGTATCCCTCTACACCACCACTAAGTCATCACAGTGCGACATTTGAGGTGTTCAGATATTAAAGGTGCTGTCACTGCCTGTGTAGTGTTGGGAGGGGGGTGAAATATCAAATCTTGCTGAAGTACCTTGGTACTTAACATTTTTTTACCATGTTAAACAGGTGCTTAAAGAGTTCATGAAATAGCCTGTAGGCACGTCTAAGCTGATGCTGCACCCCAATATCTAGAAATGGGGGAGAGTGGTATGAGGTGGCATCATGACAGTGGTGTTCCATTTTATTACTCAGTGACACCAGTGTGTAATAAATGAGCCTATGTTGTCAAGATGTCATGCCTTGTAGCAGAAAGCATGGTGCTGTTCTGCAGCAGTGACTACAACAAGAAGGTATTAACCTCTCTTATTTTGGTCAGTAGAGTTAAAACACTCATTATTTTGTGCAGTAATACTTGATTTGGTTAGATTTGAAGACATTTATCTAGCATATTCCATAGAAGCATTACCTTGATCAAAGTGCACCTCTCAACAAGTTTTCCAGATGTGTTTTTGAAGGTAAGGATATTTGCCAGTGCTAGGTGGGTCAAAGTCTTAGCCTAGTTTGACCTACTCCAGGGACCAGTGTTAATGTTAGGAGGGGTGTAGTCCCCCTCTACTATACATTGTGTACCAGCCATAAAGCCCAGCATCCCTGGGCAGTACAATCTTGGCTGGCTGGTTTCCAATTGGACAGCCTGAGTTACCCAGGATAGTTCTGTTGAGAGAAAGCTGGATGTAAAACCAATTAACCCACAAAAAAATGAACTAAGGATTGGTTCACTGACAGGATGCAGCTAGAAAGTGGATGACATGATGGTATGGAGGAGGCTGGACATCCTGTGTATTCAAAAGACAAGATGGAAGAGAAATGCAGCAAAGTCACTTGGCTTGGTGTGCAGAGCCTATTACTCAGCATGAGATCAGATTAGAAATGGTGTGAGAGCTGTGGTGAAACAGTATTCTGAAGACAATGAGGAATATCATCAGAAGTAGTGAAAAAGGATATGGCAGCATTCATAATCTCAGTCTATGCCCCGTAGCAGGGTTGTGATAGCTAAGAAAACAGTGCATTTAGTCAACAATTACTGGACCTAACAGATAAAGCAGGAAAAAATGAGTTGGTGCTGGTAATGGGAGACCTGACTGCTTATATGGGGACAGACAGACAGAACAGATTATGAAGACTATGTGGGTCCACATGGGTGGGGCAACAGGAATAAAGAAGGGAATATCATTCTGGACTGCTGTGTTTCAAATGGCTTGATAGTGGCAAACGCATTGCTCACTAAGAGAGACAGTCACAATGGCTTGATGGTGGCTAACACATGGGTCACCAACACAGACCATCACAAGATCACACATGAAGCTCAGGTAGATGTCCTCCTATTAAGGGTGGGCACTGATATAGAATCAGAGATTGCTGTCTTCTCCAGTGAAACTGTTGGTTCCATACATAAATCACGGGTGGCCATAATCAGCTGCAAACAATTGTCAGAGAAGGCTGTAAGTGTCAACAGAGACTAGGCTAAAGACAGGGATGTTGACTGGAGCTAAAGCACAGGAGTTCAAGTATACTCCGATTCTACCACCTCAGGAAGAAGAAAACAGGTGCAGTTGAATAATGATGCAAATGGTAGCATCTGAAAGCAGCATGTTTGAGGACTGTAGACATACCTCTGAACCTCTTACTGCAAGAAATCTGGACACAGCCAGAAATAATGTGGGAAGTAAAGCCCAAAAATAGGAAGAATTTTTAAACATTGGTCTTACAAACTTAGGAAGTTGATAGAATAACAGGTTTTGCATCAGTATGAATTTTCTAAAGGTATGAAGCCTGAAACTAAAATGACTGCCATTATTTTCTGACTTGAAAATATTTATAAGGAGAAGACCAAAACTATGAGGCAAAAGTCTGGACATTCTGAGAAATTCTGGACAGTTGAGAGGTATGACTGCAGAATACATATATTGCGGAGCCAGTTATGGAAATAATGTTCTTAAGGAAAGCTTGTGGTAGAATGCAAAAGTTCAGAAAATTATGAAAAGAAAGAAGGAGTGCAGGAAGAAATGAGAGATAGATAAGATAGACCAGCTTAAGAAGGAATACTGGTTAGCTAACAAGGAGGCTAAAACAACAGTAGCAATAGCAAAGAATAAGGCATCGGTGACACTCAACCAGCTTCTGGAAAGTGACTCAGCAGATGTTACAAAGGTACCCTATCTCATTGCAAGATAACAGAAAGATATAAAAGAAAGTCAACAGACAGTCATCAGAGACCCATCATAAGAGATGATACTAACAATCTTCTTGCCAGTCTAGCTGACATCAAAGGCAGGTGGAAGGAAAACTTCCAAAGGCTTCTGAATGCACAAAACCCGACAGAAGCTGCACTTCCTCAGATGCAGCCAATGGTGAAGGAGGAAGAAAACCCCAACCCAGAAAAAAAAAGAAGAAGAAGAAGAAGAAGAAGAAGAAGAAGAAGAAGAAGAAGAAGAAGAAGAAGAATGGCACTGAGGAAAGTGAAACTAGGGAAAGCAGCAGATTCTGATGAAGTCACAGCAAATATGATAAAAATGCGGGTCGAGTTAGGGGAGAAATGGCTCCTGAGGATATTCATCAAAATATAGATAAAAAGATGGATCCCAGATCAGATGGCTGGAAAATAAGCATTCTAGTACCTGTTTACAGCAACAAAGGGGAAGGGGGCATTCACAAATGTGGGCAATACAGAGGTATCATATCCCTATCTCACTGCATGAAGGTGCTAGACAGGGAAATTTGATAAACTTATATGGAGACCAAGAGGCAGGTTGGCATAATGGTTAAGATATTTTTGGTTTACAGATATAAGGTGCAGGGTTTGATTCTCCCATAGGTTAACTGGCTAGGCTTAAAATGACCCACAAGGGCAGTTAGCCTAGTAATAATCTGTAAACCTGTGAACCTAATAGAAAGCAGGATGAGAGGTGACCAGTTTGGATTCAGAACAGGATGTAGCACAAATGACCTGATGTTTGCAGTGAAACAGATAGTGGAGAACAAGTTGGAGATGAAGAAAGATACCTATGGGCATCTCTATATTTGGAAAAAGCATATAAGGTCCCAAGAAAACTGATTTGGGCTGTCCTGCAATGGTTTAAAGTCCCAAAACCATTGGTAGAAGTGGCACAGGCTATATACAAGGATCTAATGACATAAGTACAGATGGTATTTGACAGTGATAGCTAGTGACTTCAAAACAAGGGGGTGGGCCATAGGATGCAAATAAAAGTGGCAGGGGCTAATTAGAATGGTGTGGGGCTCTGTTATGACAGGCCAATGACCACCAACTATGATCAAACAACAGCTGATTCTAGTTACTTTCATCCACAGCTTACCTCAGTACCCCCTCATTATAGCCAGTCTGTGGACTAAATGCACCTCACATGACTGATTGCAATCAGCAAGGTCAGCCTTAAGTGAAGCATGGAATTTGGCAAATGATTCCATGCTCTTCTATTGCACACTGGTCCCTGTGTTTCTCCATCCTTCCAGCTGTTTTGGTAAAAGGCAAAGCTTTGATTGAATTTGAGAGGTGACTGGATGATAGCAAAAGGACTACGTAATCAACATACTATATTAAATCTGTTTCTATGTAGAGGACCAAAGTTAATGTATCAGGGCAATAGAAGGGTCCCAGTATAGACATTTAGAAACTCCAGTCAACTTCTTGCTATTGAAATCACAGCTGAGTAACGTTTTAATGCTTACACTCCAGTGGAGCTCAGGAAGTTTGCTCTGTAACTTCCAATGGCAGAGCCTAAGCCTTTTGACAGAATCAAATTATGTTCTCTCATTTCAAGCAAATGTTTATATCTCTTGAATCATAGGATTATGAAAGAAGTATAACTGGCAAACTCTTCAGCACAAACTATTTTCATAGTGGCAAGATTCTTTAGGTTCTAGGTCTTAAATTGAATTTTATAAGTCACAGTAAGCACAGTAACTATTACATTTATAATATTTTGTAAACAACTTACCATATCTCAGCAACCACTCAAGTTCCACACATACTGTCAGCAGCATTTTATTCATCTAACTGAGAGCTGTCATAGAGGCTAAGGAGTTCTATCTGTGTTACTTGGTTGTTTAGATATTTAGAAAAATATGAAAACTATATCTATATAAATTAATATCATAAAACAAAAGTTAATATCTATTTTGCTGCACTAGGCAGAGGTCAAATATTAATGCAGTTGAGTTTGCTATTGTGTAAGCTTTAAGATGAAAGTTTTTAAACCTTCTACATAGCATGATTTTTGGAATTATTGGTGTAAATATAAATATGAACAATCAATATTTGATGCCTAGAGGCATCAGGAGTTAACTGTGGATGCACCTAGAGGTGTTATTTGGATGTAATGCGTTAATTCTAAATCCTTTTATTTCAATATTTATGAAACCATGCAGTTGATTTACTGTTCAAATTAAAGGAAATAATCCCAGACACTGTGATACAGTGACTGGAAATCAAATAATTTGAAATGCCCAGGAAGGGTATCTACTGGCCTCCCAATATCTGTTCCTCAGACTGTGCAGCTAAATTAGTACATAATTCTTCCAAGGCAAGACTGAAAGCCCTATGAAGGGTCAGCCACAGATCAATTATCTGCTATTGCACCACTTTTTTTCCAGCTTGTTAGAAAGATGGTAAAGTAGTGATATCACCCTGAAACTATTCTTGGTGTGCTCCTGCTTCTTGAGTGCATAGCTATAACAACTGCCTCCGTCTAAATGCCCATTATAGCCCCTTTCTCCTATAAACAATATGAAATCTGTCATAATAGCTTTGCCTTGGATTTGGTTACCATACACTTAGTAATGAAAAGAAGTCTAGTTACTTATGGACGTCATTTCTTCAGGTCATATTGGAGAAAACAGCTGATCTTACTGAGTTATCCTTATTACATTTTAAATGTAGAAGAATGGAAGAATTAATTGGGGTTGGAAAGACCACAGGATAACTTCATTTGGATTGTGAATTTGAGATGACTAGGAGAAATTCCTTCCTCTGCTCTTTGAAAGTCAGGTTAGCTAATACAAACAGGCAGAAGATTGCCTATATATAGCTGGGTCATCATTTTCGAGAAGGTATTACATGAAAGAGCTGAAGCTTGCAACCTACAGAGGGCATCAGAATTCGGAGTCTCTATGGCTGTTTTTCCCCTTCTTTAACTTCCCTGTATTCCCAGTCATACTTTGCAGTTCCTTCCATTCAGTGGTTGTCCTATGTTTTGTCCCTGTTTTCTGTAAGTGCCTTAATGTCAAAACACAGCCATTTGTATTTCCCCCTTTGTCCTTTTGCTTCTTGCAGGTAACCTGAAGATTTGAGACTATGATCAACTTTGTACAGATGTAGTTGATTTCTAAGTCTAGGGTTTAGCAAAGTTTATTACAGTGTTCAGGTAAAGTTCTAGACTTTGTATGTTTTAGGACAGATCAATCATCATCATCCTCTTTCGGCTTTTCCCGTTAGGGGTCGCCACAGCGGATCATCTCTTTCCATTTCTTCCTATCCTCTGCATCTTGCTCTGTCACACCAACCACCTGCATGTCCTCTCTCACCACGTCCATAAACCTTATCTTAGGCTTTCCTCATTTCCTGTTACCTGGCAGCTCCATCCTTAGCATCTTTTTCCCAATATACCCAGCATCCCTCCTCAGCACATGTCCAAACCAACACAATCTCGTCTCTCTTGCTTTGTCTCCAAACTATCCAACATGAGCTGACCCTCTAATATACTGATTCCTAATCCTATCCATCCTAGTCACACCGAGTGCAAATCTTAACATCTTTAACTCTGCCACATCCAGCTCTGACTCCTGCCTTTTCGTCAATGCTACCGTCTCCAACCCATATAACATAGCTGGTCTCACTACCCTCTTGTAGACCTTCCCTTTCACTCTTACCGGTACCCGTTTGTCACAAATCACTCCTGACACTTTTCTCCACCCATTCCACCCTGCCTGTACTCTCTTCTTCACATCTCTTCCACATTCACCATTACTCTGAACTGTTGATCCCAAGTACTTAAACTCATCCACTTTTACCAACTCTACTCCCTGCATCCTCACCATTCCTCTACCCTCCCTCTCATTTACACACATATATTCTGTCTTAGCCCTGCTGACCTTCATTCGTCTCCTCTCTAGAGCATATCTCCACCTCTCCAGAGTCTCCTCAACCTGATTCCTACTCTCACTACAGATCACAATGTCATCTGCAAACATCATAGTCCACGGGGCCTCCTGTCTGATCTCATCTGTCAACCTGTCCCTCACCATTGCAAATAAGAAAGGACTCAGAGCTGATCCTTAATGTAATCCCACCTCCACCTTAAATGGATCTGTCACTCCCACTGCAGTCCTCACCACCATCACACTACCCTCGTACATATCCTGTACCACTCTTACATACTTCTCTGCCACTCCCAACTTCCTCATACAATACCACAACTCTTCTCTAGGCACCCTGTCATATGCTTTCTCCAAGTCTACAAAGACACAATGCAACTCCTTCTGACCTTCTCTGTATTTCTCCAATAACACTCTCAGAGCAAACATTGCATCTGTAGTGCTCTTTCCTGGCATGAAACCATACTGCTGATCACTAATAATCTCCTCCCTTCTTAACCTAGCTTCAACTACTCTTTCCCATAACTTCAAGCTGTGACTGATCAATTTTATCCCTCTGTAGTTACTGCAGCTCTGCACAACACCCTTATTCTTAAAGATAGGTACCAAAACACTTTTTCTCCACTCCTCAGGCATCCTCTGACTTTCCAAAATTTCATTAAACAATCTAGTTAGAAATTCCACTGTCATTTCTCCTAAGCACCTCCATGCTGCCATTGGTATGTCATCTGGGCCAACAGCCTTTCCATTCTTCATCCTCCTCATAGCAGCCCTTACTTCCCCCTTGCTAATCTGTTTCACTTCCTGATTCATTATCCCCACATCATCCAGCCCTCTCTCTCTCTCATTCTCTTCATTCATCAGCCTCTCAAAATACTCTTTCTCTTTCCCAGCTCTGTCCATCTGTCTAGCTAATCGGTACAGGTCCTTTTCTCCCTCTTTAGTGTCCAATCTCTCATACAACTCTCCATATGCCTTATCCTTAGCTTTCGCCACCTCTCTCTTTGCCATGCGCCTCATCTCCGTATACTCATGTCTACTTTCTTCATCTCTTTGACAATCCCACTTCTTCTTCACCAGCCTCTTCCTCTGTATACTCTCCTGTACTTCCTCATTCCACCACCAGGTCTCCTTGTCCTCCTTCCTCTGTCCAGATGTCACACCAAGCACCTTTCTAGCAGTCACCCTTACTAGTTCTGCTGTAGTTACCCAGCTATTCGGTAACTCTCCACTGCCTCCCAGTTCCTGTCTTAACTCTTCCCTAAACTCCACTTCACAATCACCCTTTTTTAACTTCCACCATTTAATCCTTGGCACAGCTTTCACACTCCTCCTTCTCTTCTTGATCACCAACGTCATTCTACAGACCACCATTCTATGCTGCTTAACTACACTTTCCCCTGCCACCACTTTACAGTCTCCAATCTCCTTCAGACTGGCCCTCCAGCATAGGATATAATCCACCTGTGTGCATCTTCCTCCACTCTTGTACATCACCCTATGCTCCTCCCTCTTCTTAAAATACGTATTCACCACAGCCATGTCCATCCTTTTCGCAAAATCCACAATCATCTGACCTTCTGCATTCCTCTCCTTAACACCATACCTACCCATCACTTCCTCATCCCCTCTGTTCACTTCACCAACATGCCCATTAAAGTCCGCTCCAATCACTAGTCTCTCACCCTTGGGTACACTCCCCACAACTTCATCCAACTCACTCCAAAACTTCTCTTTCTCATCCATCGCACACCCAACTTGTTGAGCATATGCACTAACAACATTCATCATTACACCATCAATTTCGAGCTTCATAAACATCACTCTGTCAGACACTCTCTTCACGTATAAAACACTCTTGGCATATTGTTCTTTAGTATAACCCCTACCCCATTTCTCCTGCCATCCACACCATGATAAAACAATTTGAACCTGTTTCCTAAACACCTGGCCTTACTTCCCTTCCATCTGGTCTCTTGCATGCACAATATATCAACCTTCCTTCTCTCCATCATATCAGCTAGATCTCTTCTTATACCAGTCATACTGCCAACATTCAAAGTTCCTACCCTCACTGCTACACTGCTAACCTTCCTCCTCTCTTCCTGCCTTCGAGCATGCCTTTGCCCTCCTCTTCTCCTTCGGCCAACAGCAGCCCAATTTCCGTCAGCAGATCAGTAAGGCCAGGAATATCTATGGAAGGATCTTGATGGTAGAAAACATGACATAAGTCCTTGGAAGAGTACAGTAATTGTAAGCTGGTTGATAACTCACTGTTGTCTGAATGAAGACAGAGGTAGCATTCACACCTGGAGGCTTACCCACAATAACCATCACATGAATAAGAAAAATAAAAACTGCTACGCACAATCTCTCTTCATTTCTTTTGCAGTCATATATTGAATGAGACACAAAGATCCACAGAAGATGGGGAGCGGGTTAGATAAATGCAATGTCTCTACTTTTGGTGGCATATTAAAATTACAGTGCAACCTGCAGTGTCCCGCACCTTCTAACCAGCAAATAATGAATAGTGAAAGTCACAATGGAATGTTTACCATTTAACCATACTTTCTGGACTTGGTGTTTTTTCTTCTCTTAATAGTATGTGCTGTGATGTGTTATGACCATCAGACAATAAAAAATAGACTAGAATTAATTTTAGGCTTCAAACAGCAAATGCAAGTGCTCCTAACGTCTTTTTAATTATCTTTTGGTTTCTGAGAACCAGCTAGGAAGGAGAGCAAGAACTTTCATATGTCAATCTACATGACTCTCCTGGAGGAGTAGGGATAATATTATAAGTGCAGTGACCCCTAGTGATAGCTGGTAAGTCTGCAAGGAAGCAGTTTATCAGTTAGCAAATCCAATATTTGTTATATCCAGACATACAAGTCTGTACACATCCAGGAGCCCTACCTATCAGCCTTCAAACTTTAAAAATGAATGCTGTGGATCCAAAACAGGAGCACCACCTTTACATTTGAAGTTCTTCCTATACTAGATTCTATATAATAAGTGATAGGAAATCTTTATATAGGTTTAATTTATTCAGTAAATTATGGTCCTATAACTGGGTCTGACTTTATAAGGAAATTGGTAAATCTTGGAGGAGCAGGGCTAAATTTGAGGGCCAAAATCAGACTGCTATGGAAAAGTCATATGAGTTGACAGGTATGCCAATAACCCATGATCACAGAAAGATTATGCTGTGAGGAGATTATAAAGTACTATGGCAGAAAATTAAGTAATGACTCTGAACTATAACATGAAAGTGGCCATATCATATACCTTGCCTACCTTCCTAGTGGGGAGTGAATGACTACTGATTCATTAGATAGAAATGGTCACAGGAGAGCTGTTGTCCATTTAATTTTTAACCTGTACAACCACCCTGTGACAGAAGTCAATGTCTGTTAAGGTTTATGCAAAATGGTTTGTTAAAAATGAGGTACTTCAGAAGTCTCATTTTATATCAAAGCTGTTTCAAGAGTTAGGGTAAAACAAAACTATAATACTTTCTTTTACACTGCATTGTATTAAGTATAACCAAGTCATCAAACTTCATAATGTGTACATATGAAAAGCGCTGAAGATGTTCTGAACTCTAAAATGGGCATCTTGTTCTACCTGATGACTTCTTATGTGTTTATTTTTTCCTCTGCTGACAAGAGTTAGCCCCGCTAGGCCAATAACTGCTTTTTAGGGGAGACCTGAGGTGGATGTATACTACTAGGAGAAATTCCAGTACATCTGTGGACTTCCCTTACTCTTTTCGATAGGTGCTGCGGGATCTTATATATCCACCTAAATTACTGCCAACTCTGGAAGATGGGGGTCTTAATTTAAAGGACAACATACTCAGTAGTACTTATAATCACCAGCAAGTTTAATCTAAATGCAAAACATCAAACAAATTCATCAGCAATTAATCCCAACCAAAATCAATGAAAAAGTAATGGGAAATGTAAACCAATAGGTTGTATTTTGTAACTACAAAAAGGAAAACAGAAAACAACTTTTATGTGTGTGCTGGGGGGGTTGTTTTCCTGTTGAGAGGGTGGTATCTAAATATGGTATTATTGGCTGAGGTGAAGAATTTCATGTGGAGCAAGCTGAAGAAATGGAGACTCATAGACCTAACAGAACCAAGCAGAGGTTAGACAGTGCTGCAGAACAGATGGACTGGCAACTACAAAGGTGATGCACTGCTGATGAGACACTGCCCCACTTTAAAGACACAACCAGTAAAAGGGACTGCACTTTCAGGAAGAGGAGAATGGCCAGCCCAATCCGAATAAGGGCAAAGAATAGGACAACAGAGCAAGGGATGGTCTCCAAGCATAATGAGATCCAAGTATAAAGTGAGATTAGACAGATATAGAAGACATGGCAACTGCTCAGAGCAACAATCTGAGAAAGGGTACAGTCACAGAGATCAAACCAGAGCACTGATCAGACAACACCACCAACAAAATTGCACTCACAAGAGTTGAATTCTGCAAATACACACAGGCAGAGAATCACTGAGTTCAAGAAAAGTCAGAGTCATAGTGGAAGCAGTAGCATTTTTTGGCACAGAAAATCTGAGATGGCAGAGGAAGTCAGAGAACTTCATAGCCAGAAAAGTTCCAGCTGTTGGATGCATATGAAAATGGTTGAGGGGTGCATAATTTGAAGGGCATAACTGATACTATGTCTATAGAAAATGGGCACTTTATATTTCCAAGGAAGGGAAGGACTTTTCTATGTGCAAATCAAGCATGTTCTTAAACTGCTACAAAAAAAAAAAAGCAGTGACAAGCTGGTATGGAAATGGGAGTCAGGATTAAATGTATGATTCAGGAGACAGAAACAACAAAATCAGAGGAGGAAATTTTAAAGATGTATGAGTCTGATTGTTACTAAAGAAAACCTGTAACAATATATAGTGTGGAAATGATGAGAATTGCATGCAGGTCATGTACTAATGATACTTTTGATAGAACAGTAGCATATTAAAAATGTCTGGAACTGTTACAAAGGAAATGGACAAGTAGAAGTCAATGCTTTACAGCTGTCTCTATCAGAGGTGAAAAAATCACTTGTTATGGTGGCAGCACTTTGGAAATAGGGACATGCATACAGTAGAAATAGACGTGACTTGAGGAAATGAGAGTGGCCACAAGGAATATGTGTGGTTTCCTTGTGAGATTCTAAAACGTGACTGTAGCAAGTTTATTGTTTAGTTTTAATTAGTCAGGTAAGAATGCCATGAGCAGACAATGGGAATGTGGTTAGAATTTTTTTGTTCTAAAAATAATTTGCAAAGCTTTACAGCTCAAAACTAATTTGAAGAAGATAACATACTCCCTAAATGATTACAGCTGACATTGACTGACTTCAGGTCTACAGTTTTCATAGTGCAGTTAACTATATAATCAATAATGGCTGATAGCACTGTAATACAAAGTCAAGTCTGTATAATATTTATTCAACTGAGTACACTGAATTATCTGCATTGATTCAGTGATATCTGTCAACCCTAGCATGTGCTACATTTAACATAATACTGAATCTTTCTCCATATAGCCGAGGAAACATGGTTCAGATGTTCTTGATAGTGGATAAAACAATGTGTATTAGTTCAAAGAGCCTTTCACAGAATTCACCAATCTAAGCTAACGTCCATAACGTCTGCACTTCAAAGTGTTTTTCTTTTCTGCAACAGTCTCAGAAAGCATAGTTTGAGATATCCAGCCTGTATTAACTCACAAAATAATTAAGCAAACCTGCATAGACTATCAAAAATGAAATTGCCAAGGTCATTTTTTTCAATGAGCCATGCTGTACATTTTATTCTCACCAGACAGCTTAGCCTTACCCATTATATAATGCATGCTTTGATCTGTCTTGGGTAAAATAAAATATAAAGGTTTATCACCAACTCCCCTTATAGCTCTCACCATTGCCTTGCACTCAACTCCCTCTAATGGCTTGAACTCCCCCACATACTCCTTCAATCACAATTCCAAATAATATACTCTGTACTTTATAAACCTTCTTCCTGCCCAGGTCCCTCTTCCCTGGTATCCACCTACGGCCCCTCCAGGACCCTCCGCACCTCGAAGCAGCAGCTCCTGGATATCTCCAAACCAAAGAAAACTGTGCGGAAACTACTCTATAAATGTTCTGTAGCCCAGGATTGGAACAAACTTCCCTTAAACATACAATCCATTACCCACCCATTACACTTCAAAAGAAGAGCTCAAACTCCACTTGCTTAACAACAAAACTTGTCCGTGTCAGGACCCTACCTAACTCCTCATCTTTTTTACATTGCATTCCCTTCATATGTCGACTTATTTTAGTCTCAACCTTTTTCACTTTGTAACCTACTGGTATTTATCCAGATATTGTAATCTCTAAACATTGATAGCTCTTATATTTCAATCTGACTTTGCTATTTATGTACAATGCTACTGTCATTTTTTTTCTGTTGGTTTTTCTCTCTACTTTGTTTTTCATTTTTTTTTACCTGTATTGGTAATTATATTATATTGGAGTATAAATCTGTATAATACTGTACATTGTTTTTGTAACTGGAGCTTTTCTCCTCGGGTCTGCACTGAAAATGGGTTACTAGCACAGCTGGACTAACCCAGATAACAAATGTCAATCAATCAATGGACATAAAATTGTTTTCTTTTTTAAAATAGTCTGATTTTAAAATAACTATCTAATACCCATTTAATAGCTGTATCAGTTCTGTTGTAAACTTTGTAAATGACTAATTAAACTCCTTACTTTTGCAGGTCATAATTATGCAACCTTCTTGCATTAAATTTCTTGTCATTCTGTTTTGTAACCTTAATGACAGAAGCACAGATGAAGCAGCGGAAACAGTATTCTGCAGATGAAGTTCAAATAAAAAAAGCTGTCTAGTTATATGATTCAAGATTCAAAGAGTCAAACATTCAAAGACACTATTGTCATTTAGGAAACTCAAGTGCTACCTGAACGAAATTTCAAGTGTCAGCTCTTTTACAGGAAAAAACAAACACAAAAGACAAGACATGATAGGTGTAAAAAAAAACAAATAAAAGCAATAACTGTAGTACAAAAGTAAATGTCTAGGTAGCTGACGCACATGCTTTTTACACTATTTATATACACTGGACAACACTGACTACTAGATGATTAACATGAAAAGAAAAGTACACTACACACAGAGGAGAGATTGGGTGATACTGCACATAAGGAAGTGATTGGAATTGCACTTTAATGAGAATATATTAATTTCAGTGTGCAATAAATAAATAAATAGAATTACTGTGAAAAAAGGAAAGGAATGAGAGAGTAACAATTTATTATAGTTTTATACATCCAGATTTAAGTCTGCATTAATGAGTCTTATTGCAGCTAGATAAAAACTGTTCATGAATCTGGAGGTCCTGCAGTAGATACTCTGTAACCGTCTACCAGAAACAAGTTTAGTGAACCAACTATACGCTGAATGAAAAGTGTCACTCAGTATTTTGCGGAACCTCCTTTTATATCTCATTTCAAAGAACTCCTGTAAGGTAGGAAGACTAGTGCCCACAATCATTTCTGCTGTTCCTATTATTCTTTGCAACTTCTTCCTTTTGGCCATTGTGCTGTTACCGAACAATACAGTGCAGTTACTGGTGATAATGCGCTTGATGGCTCCTCTGTAGAAGGTATTTAGAGCATTCATAGGGAGCTTTGCTTTTCTTAGCCTTCTTAGGAAGTGTAGTCACTGGTGGGCTTTTTTAATTAGCTGGCCTGTGTTTGTACCCCAAGAAAGATCCTCTGAAATATATGTACCCCCAGGAGCTTTGTAGTTTGGACTCTCTCCACGTCTTCACCATTGATCTTGAGGGACAGGTGCATGCAGTTTTTTTCTGAAGTCAGTAATGATTTATTTTGTTTTATTTATGTTCAGGTCCAAATTGTTGTTATTGCGCCATTCAGTCAGGGAACTGACATCATTCCTATACCCACTCTCAAAATTACCATTTATGAGTACCAGAGGTGTTATCATCTGCAAATTTGATGATGTGGTTGTTGTTAGCTTTCACAGAGCAGTCATATGTAAGGATTGTGAACAGTAGAGGACTCAGCACACAACCCTGGGGTACTCAGGTGTTGATTGTAATACTCCCTGAATTGTTGTGACCAGCACAGGTCCTTTGTGGTCTTCCAGTCAGGAAATCAAGGATCCTGTTGCACAGCCCTTTATTTATGCCAAGATTGATTTAGCTTTTCTATAAGTTGCATTGGAATCACCATTCTGAATGCCGAGCTGAAATCTATGAACAATGGCCTGGCATACTTGTTTTTCTCTTCAAGATGCTCCAATATGAAACGAAGTGCCACCAAAATGGCATCAGCAGTTGATCTGTTTGCCCAGTAGACAAACTGCAGCGGGTCAAAGGATCGTTTAGTACTGTAGTCAAATGCCTTTTAACCAGTCCTTTGAAGCATTTCATTACATTTGATGTAAGGGCCACTGGCCTGTAATTATTTAGGCAGGTGGGGTAGGCTTTTTTGGGCAGTGGGATTATGCTGGTAACTTTGAAGCTTGCTGGTACTTTTTCCTGAACATGCAAGGTACTGAAGATGTCCATCAGGACTATGCTTAGTTGGTCTGCACAATCTTTCAGTACTTTTCCCGGAATGTTATCAGGGCCAGCAGCCTTCCTGGGGTTCACTTTCCTCAGCTGGTTCCTTACATCCACAGCACAGAAGTTGAGTACTGCCTCCTTTTGGTCACTGAGAAGCTTTACAGCCTCCAAGTTGTTTTTCTCTTCAAACCTGCCATGAAATATGTTTAGACTGTTCAAATATTCAGTACTATCATTGCACTGATCTGACAGTCTTGTAGTCAGTTAGTTGCTGAATACCAGGTTTCTTGAATCTTTCTTATCCTCGAAGCATCACCCTTTTTTAGATTAGCTCTTGCCACACTTAGACTCTTCTTATCCTTTGCCCTGAAATCAGTGTTTCTTGCCCTCAGCAACTCATACACCTTGCTGTTTAGCCATGTTTTTTTGGTTGGCTTTTACTTTAATATTCTTGATGTTCATTACAGCCATAGTTGTCTCAGTATATTCATCTATGTTCACCAGATTATTCACCGTGGCTGCCTCCCTGAAGACATTCCAGTTTGTGGTATCAAAGCAGCCCCTGAGACTTTCCATGGCTCCTTCATGCCAGACCCTGATTTGATTAACAGTAGGCTTATCTCTGATCAAGAGAGGTTTGTAAACTGGTATTAGTTTTATGGAGAGGTGATCAGAGTCACCCAGCTTTGGTTGTTGTACAGCTCTGTATGCCCCTTTAATGTTAGTGTAAGCCTTGTCGAAAGTATTTGCTAACCTTGTGGGAAAATCCACAATTTGGTAGTAATTGGATAGGACATCCCTGAGATCTCCTTTGTTGAAGTCACTAGCTATCATAAATGCACAGTCAGAATTATTGCATTGCAGCTCACATATAGCATTATCCAGTATATTCAGTGCTTCAGTGACATTAGCACTTGGTTGTATACATACAACTGCTACCATTTAGTTCTCTGGGCACATAAAAACGTATGCATTTCAGTATCAGATATTTCACATTTACAGAGCAATGTTCATTCACAATTTTACAGGTTTTGCACCAGCTATCATTCAGAAAAATGCACACTCCACCTCCCTTAGCTTTTCCATACAGAGCTAGATTCCTATCAGCTCTGAACAAAGTGAAACCATCAAGGCTTACAGCACTGTCACTAATCCTGTTATTTAACAACTCTCTGTGAAAATTAAAAAAACAGGAATTTCTTACCTTCTTTGTGGTGTTGAGCTCAAGCTGAGAAAGTCCATCTTCTTTTCTAATGAGCATACATTCACTAATACAGAATTGAGGGAAGTGCAGGCCTGTGAGGGTTTGTTTTCAGTTTGGCAGCAATTCCAGCTCTGCAGCCTCTTTTCCTGGTTCTGTTGCATCTCTTCCTTTTGGGTCTCATCCTAATTGTTCCAGAACCTTCCATTTCCTGATTTAGGTACTTTGAAGCTTGTTTAGTTAAGATACTGAGGTCCAGCAGTTCTGTGAGTGTTGTAGGCCCCAGATGCTCTACAGTATGCAAGGAGTCCAGCCAGAATGACGGCACAATCGAATACTTGATTTCCAGAAGCTACTTTCTACTGTAAGTTACTGTAACATCATTTAAATGACTGGAAAATGATTTTCTCATTTTTTTTTTGCCAGAAAAATAAGACAGACTAAGCATTCTTGTATCACAAGCTAACACAGCCTCAGCCTCCCTGGGCGCTACCATTTTTTATTAGGCAGACTATGGTAATTGTCCTCAGAGAAAAAAAGGAAATATGGATGCAGGGATTTTTTAGGCTCATCTCAGTCAGATTCTAAATTACTGGCTAAAGTTAGATGAAAGAATATTCATACTGACATAAAATATAATATACCTGCTTGCTAATTAGAGCTAACTGCCATAATCTATTGCAATTATACATAGTTATGGATGAACTTAAAATTTGCCATGGAATGTTTACCTACTAAATGCACAATGTACCAATTGCAGCTAGACTTGATGCTGTCATTTTTTCTCAGGGTGTTCTAATGGTCTGTAAGCCAAAACCTATGGATTGTCCTCATTAATCTAACTCTGGCTATAACAGCATGACTTAATACTCAATAATAAAAAAGGCAAAAGTCTTGCTTCCTACATAGAGCCAGTCCTATTGCACATACTGATTTTTTCGTTACCTCTTCCAGCAATATTATCCTGGATATTGACCGTTAATACCAAACTCCTTGGAGTTACCCTGCACTGCAAATTAAAATCTGACCTCCATATATCCAGTGTGAAAAAAAAATTATCAGAAACTAGATGTCTGACACATAATCAAAAAATATCTCAAGTCAGTAAGCGTACAGCCAATGCTAACCTCCTACCCAGTGTACTCCATGCGCTGAATCAGTTGTTGGCAAACCCTTGAAAAAGCAACCACAGCAGTAATGGTTAACCGTTTCATCTTTCATAAAAAAGGACTTCTTCAGAACCATGATGTTAGGTGTTCTATTACCAAGCTCTTATATAACATGGCCCACTTCATCATGTGATTAATGACCAGATGACATGGAGTATTTAAAGGTACATGAACAAGAAAAATACACCAAATAAAAAAATACATTAGACAGGTTCATAGGTAAGTACTAAGCTAGTTGCCTGTGCAGACCATTTTAAGCCTAGCCAATTTCCCTTTCTGTGCTCAAATTAATTTATACCATTTGGTTAGAGAATGGCCTTACCCATTCCATGGTCGATAATTATATATTACCCGTAATGAGAATAACTGGAGTCATACCATAGATAATTTGAGAGAACATGTGAATGGGATAAAGCATTTAGGAGCTACCTCTAATTATTATTAATACAGAGAGTAGTCCTGGGGTAAATGTTCTGTTTCCTGTCCATAGATCCAAGTTGCAGTTGAATATTGGAAGGGATGATCTTCGTTTTATATAGATTGGAAGTCTGTTCCAGAGCAGCAGTATCCTCTGCAAGGTATTCCTGTCCCTTCAAACACTTCTGTTGATGTTGCAGAAGAGGTTTAGATCCTTAGACCAAGTATTTCTTATCACATTTGACTTGGTGATGTGCTATAAATGCATCAGTAATGGGTCAAAGGATGCCTTTCATGACAGACACAGGTCACCGCTTAGCATTTTGTAGGATATTGAGTATAGTGGCAGGGCTTAGAGTTGGACCATAGAGGACATGTTGTTTAGGACTTGTATCCTTTTAGGTTTTGTATCTTTTTAGTAAGGTATCTCTAAGGTAAGGTTTAGTAAGGTATCTCTAAGGTATCTAGCTAATTAATGTAGGTTAAACTACTTATAGATTTGTCTCTTAATTGTTAAGGTTCACTGAATCTGTAGAATATACTGCCAGGGTCAACAACCACTTTATTTCTTCCCTTGTCCCACTTGTTTCCTCCCATAGTCTCTTACTACAATATCAGCAACTTTGCTGCCAAACCTCTAGTAATATTGCATCCTTATAAATGGACCATTAACCTAAACCATAGATCACGTCACATAATCAAGTTAACTGTTCTAAACTTAGCTATTTTTTGCATATGGCTATACTTGAAATAAACACTAATACAATAGTTGAATAAAAGACAGTATAAAATTCTGGGACTACACTATACTGAGTACATACCTTGTTGACTGGGTAACTGATAACGTTTTGGCCTCTGTATGCTACAGCTGTGGGGTCTACCTGCTCCATTCTCCCTCACTCCACTTGGGCTCACTCCGCTCCCCTACCCAATCCCCACCACCGCTTTCCCCAGCTTTAAACTTACATAACCATGCCCTCTGTTTAATCAGCCAATCAGATCCACAGCCAGTCTATCCCTCCCACCACTCATCCAATAATCTCATAATTTCTCTCCTAACCATGTTCTTCCTAAACCACTCCCACTCAGCTCACATTCGCACTATCCTACTCTTCTCAACCATCCCACTCTCTACTATCCTTAGTACCTCTAACTCACACTATTAAGTTAACATTCTCCACACAGCTCAGTTTTCCAATCTTCCCTCTCCAACCGCAATATGCTACTACTCACTGTATTACTTCTCACTCTACTCACAACAACTTACCACCCTTTCACCACCTTCAAGTCTTGTATACAATTACACCTACTACTCCTACCTACCAGCCTACATCTTACCTGCTCACCGACATCAACATACCACCAAAACTGTTCAATAACTCTCCCATCCAGCAATTCACACTAAAATACCCTTCCGGTCATATACCGCCACACATCCTATGCAAATACTACAGACTCATTATCAAATCCTCACTCACCTGCTTACTCAAATACTATCTACTTTATCTCAGTGGTGACATTCATCTGAATCCAGGCCCTAACCCATACATTTAAACACCCCACCATCAACATAACCCTGCCCTGCTAAACCCCACACTCTTACCGCGTGTTTCCTCTGACCTATTTATCCTAAACATTAACCTCAGAAGTATTCTAAATGAAATACCTGACTTCCAAGCTGCCCTGTCACTATAGTCCCCAGACACTGTAACAATTACTGAAACTTGGCTAAAAAAAATAACAAAGATGAAGAATTCTTGCCCAAAGAATATAATATCCATAGGCCTGACAGAATACACAAGCACGGTGGTGGCGTAGCAATCATATATAAAAGCATCCTTAACCTGCAGCAACTGAACACTTTGCCACCCCTAGCTACAGACTCCAAAATACTAATCTCATGTCTTCAACTTAACATAAAGAAGTCCATCATCATCATAGCAGTATACCTCCCTCCTGGAAACAATAGTCTTATAATAGAAAACCTGCTTAACTGGCCTCCACTACCTACAATCAGGAAACAATAATCTTAGGCGACTTTAATCTGGACTGGACCACATGCACTTCCAAAAGTCCAACAAATCATGTTAACCTCTTTGGTTTCTCCCAACTTATCTTCACACCTACAAGAATTGACAAAAACAATAATAAACATTCTATACTAGACTGGATACTCTCCAATTCCCCAAACCTATGCTCACAGTATGGCTGCCTACCAGACTCCCTTAGTGATTATTCCCTCACCTACCTATTTAGGCACAAAGCACACTCAACCAAAACCTCTATCTAAAAGTATATCCATACCAAAAAACACTTCTATGTAGAAACCTTTAACACACCCTTAAAACATCACAACTGGTCCCCCTTAAAACAACTTCCCATCTATGAGGCTGCTATCTACCTCAACAACTATTATGTAAACATCTTAAACTTGCTAGCCCCTGTTAGAAAAATACATTGCAAATCCACACCAGTTCATTGGCTAACCAAAGACACCATAAACATAATGAAACAAGGAGATAGAGCATGGCTAACCTATCAGTTTTCTAAAACCCAAGTTTTCCTTCACAACTACTGCGAACTACATAACTTAACCAAAAATCGTATTTGATCAGACAAAAAATTCTATTACACCCTGACCCAACAAAAACATAAAAATAACCCTCAAATGTTTTGGCAGTCCATTAAACAACTCTTAAATCCTGGTCAATCCACTATCCCCTCACCAACCAACCTTAAGTCCAACATAAGCACAGCAGCTCAGTTCAACTCACATTTCATAAACTCCATTCTGATCTTAGTAAATAACAGTACCCATATCCCTCTAACCATTCCCCCAACTACTGTCCATCCATCTGCAGCCTTCTCATTCCAGACCATTCAGGCCACATACATCAAATAACTCCTTCGTCAACTGAAACCCACCAAACTTGCAGTAGATCAACTCCCAAGTAAATTTCTTAGACTAGCAGCAGACTCTATCTCATACCCGGTCTTCTTACTTATTAATCACTCCAGTGCTGAACGATATGTACCAGTACTCTGGAAAATCTCCCATATCATTCCTCTACATAAGGGTGATGAGGCAACAGAATTATCCAACTAGAGACCCATTGCCATACTTTTCCCCTTAGCAAAATACTTAAAAAATGCATAGTGTCTCAACTACTGACCTATCTACTACAAAATAAACTTCTCTCCAAATCCCAACATAGCTTTAAACCAAAACATAGTACCACAACAGCCCCGTTAAGTTGTACAGATTCCATGAAACATGATAGAAATTGTAACAACCTGGTTTAACAGCTATCTATCCGACTGCCAACAAGTGGTTATATGGAGAGATGAAATCTCTACTCTTCTACCTAATACTGTAGGTATTCCACAGGGCTCTATTCTTGGGCCACTACTCTTCTCCATCTTTACAAACAATCTTATCCCAGCATGCACACATGCTACTGTCATACAGTATGCAGATGATTCCACTATTATCTGCACAGCCCCCACCCTCCCCAAACTCCTATCTAAGACCCAGGGTGCATTCTTAGACACAGAGCAGTTCCTCAAAGAAACACAGTTCATACTAAACCCTAACAACAAGCAAAGCTAATGTTCTCCAATAATAAAAACACAGAACCTCTTTCACCGCTTTACATACTCTCCTCCAACGGCACTAACATTGAACCAGTAGATATCACAAAGTTCCTTGGAGTCACATTAGACTGCACCCTAAAGTATGACAAGCACATAGCCTTTACCATAAAGAAGGTATATATCAAGCTTGTCTCCCTGTATAGGTCAAAAACATTCCTCACCCCTTCAACTAGACAAGCCATAGCCAGAGCACACATTTTGTCCACACTAATGTATGCCTTCCCCATCTTCACTAATCTTAGAAAATCTGAACTGTCCAAACTAGAGATATGCTACCATAAAATAGCTTGCTTTGCTGCCTGTCTCCAAAATAGAACCCACCACAGTACAGCCCTGAAACAACTACAGTGGCTGGAGCTAGCAAATCTACTTGCACTTATCCAACTCACAATTGCTCACATCTTATATCAAACAGAAGCCTATCCAGCACTAATAAATCCAGTCCAACCTTACAATGCAAGGTGTACCCTCTGCTCATCCAACAAACTACTTTTAAAACCTAAGAAATCCAGCAATACTTTTGATGACTCTTTATTTACAAATCAAATTGCTAATATTTGGAGCTGCATTCCCCAACTTAAACTAAATACCCCTACTATCTCCAAATTCAAACTCCTTCTTAAAGAACATCTAAACAAGAATTGGCTCTGTTATTGTATCACCCTGGATAACTTTATCCCCCACCACTCTTCACTTTGCCTTAACTAAAACCTCTTATTAAATATCCTCTTAACCTTCTCTCCCACCACTCTTCATATTGCCTAACAGTAACCTCCTACTAAATCTGTTCTTGGCCACTTTTCCATCCTAAACTTATTCTGCTGAAGGAGTACATCTTACATGTACCAAAAATTGGTAGCATTGCAAAAATCTGTATACATTGTAACTGCATCAACTTTGTACCAGTCCTGTTTAATAATGTTTAATGTCTAACTCTTTTTGAAAATATTTGTTCATTGTAATTAATGTGGCAAGCTTTTTAGTCTGTTACTATTTTTTTTTTTTTGGAGCTTTTCCCCCCAGGCTTCCACTGAGAATGGGCCGCTGGCCCAGTTGGACTTTCCCGGTAAACAAATAAATAAATAAATCTCTGTGGGTATTCCAGTTGTTGCATCTGTCTGGTCAGATAAATGCCAAAGTGGGCATTATATTTAATGAGTGGTCTAATGAGGGGTGAATAAAGAGTGACAATGACATCCCCAGATCTACATGCAATCCCTTTGTTTATAAGCTATGTAATACAGAAGGACTTTCTTACAATAGGCAAACATTGGTCATATGTTAGGTCACTGCTCATACAAAGTGAAAGATAATAACATAAGATGAAAAATAAATACATTAAAACCAGGGAACACTAAGTAGCATATTCATAAATAAAATCATTAAATTGAAAAAAAAAATAAAAAAATGAAAACGTATATTTCAGTTTACATTGGTTTAAAATTTACATTACATTGTCTTAGGAACACTTAAGTTATTCCATGTCCTTTTCAGCACGGCTGGAATTGTTGGCTAAGAAATTACATAACTATCATAATTTACAGCTAAAAAATACATATATCAGGGAATTTATTCATCAAAATCTGTTCCCAAATGTCTTCAGACTTGGAAATATATGAATGGACTGGAAAAAGGTTCTCAGTTTCATCAAACATTGCTTGAAATATTCAACAGACATAGATGTGAACTGATGATTGCTTTGAGTAAGACACAAACAAAACAATCATATATGACACCAAACATACAGGCACAGAGATTCCTGGATTTTGTAAACACAAACTCCTTGGACCAGATTGTCGATACACCAACCAGGGGTGCAATCATAATGGAGATGGTCTTCCAATATGGGAGAGTGCTACACATTCCTTAGTATAATGCCTTCTCTGGTAAGGTCAGAGCACAAAATGGTCTCCTTTGAAGTAAAAATATCCCAGCTAAACCTGAAACATTCAGGAACTACTCTAAGACTAACCTCGTACTGTTATGTTATAGCCTGGAAAAATTTCAAGCCCCCATAAACCATGAGAACACTACTGCCTAAGTGGAACTGTTCAAAGAAACCCTGTACAAGCATGTTAATAGCTGCATAGAGGCAGCTGTACCCACCAGGAAGACATACAGAACTAACTCAAAAAACAAGCCACCCTGGTGGAATCACATTAATAGGCTGTATAACAGAAAGGAGAAAATCATAGCAAATATTAGGAGGTGCAGCACCCAGCAGGTTAAAAACATTCTCAACCAGGGGCGGCTCGTGCTACCGGACTGCCGGTCTGCAGCCCTCCCACCTAGACAAAAAACAAAAAAAAAAAATCCGTGAAACACAAAATCCATTCAGACTGCCTTTATGGCAGTCCGAATGCAGAGACATAGGTACCCAGCAACCCCTGTGCTATAAGTCATGCGGTTAGACCCATTATAGAATACAACGCCCCATTTGGTATGTACCTCTCAAGACATCTGCAACAACTGGAAAGGCCTCAGAAATACCTCACTAAAAGAATCACAGGCCTAAAGCAGATGCCCTACGCTGACCGCCTTAAAAAACTCCAGCTATACTCTGTCGCATATCGTCTACTCAGAGGCGATCTCTGCTTAACATACAAGGCCATGTCAAACCCAGAGCTGTTGGACATGCTACACTTAAAGAAATCCCAATCCCTCAGAGCTACATGCTCCAGGGATCTAAACCTTGTCATCACAATAAACAAAACATGCTGGAGGGATAGGTTCCTGACCCAGAGACTCCCCAGACTCTGGAATAGATTGCCCATACATGTCAAGCAGAGTGCCTCTTTGGACCTCTTCAAGAGGAACCTTGACGATTGGATGGGAGAAAGGAAATTCACCCCAGGGATCACGTCAGTTGCCCTGCTAGACAGGGGTCCAGGAAAGTAAATAATGTTGGAAGAAATAGCCAGGGAATTGTTATGGCTAGGCTTGTATAGGCCCTAGGGCTGATAGCCTAGTACCAACCTATGAACCTATGAACCTATGAACCTATATAAAGAAAGCACCAAATTAGTAAAATGGAATTAAATAGAACATTGATTCTCAGACATTATTACAGTGAGCCTACCTCAAACCACAGAAAAGTCTTTGGACCTCCACTAGTTATCTAAAAATTACCTTGCATCTTCCCATGCCAAAAAGGTTACCAGTAAACATTCACACATACATGAAATAACCAAGATTTGGCTAGTATAATATTTTTTCTGTAAGTTATTTACAGTCTGATATACCTACTCATTAACTGTCACCCTTCTAGATTTAGCCCGAGTCCATATAAAAGTAACACAAAATAATTAATATTTTAAGAGCACAATATTTTCTGACTGGCTTTGTTATCTGCTAAAACAGACCTGGGCTTCCATAACGAACTTGGTCTCATAATTTGAGAAATGTTAAAGTACAAGAATGCATAAAGTCTATTGAAATAATGCATGAAATAATTGTCATTCTCTCAAAACTTAAACTTTACATGGATATGGTAACGCAAAGCTTTTGTAAGGAAATTATTAATATTCTTTGGTGTCAACATTGTTATATTTAGTTAATCATTAGAAACAGCACATTCATTTTCTTGTCAGATGTTCATTGAAAAAATCTAGGTTGGCCATATTTACACAGCCTTCAGTGTCTGCTACTTTGATTTCCCAATTAAATAACTATATCAGACTTTTAGACTTTAATACACAGCTACTTCTAATACTCATTTTAAAGACTTAAAAATAGACTGCAGATGGCATTTATTAAAATTCTGTATTCTACTTCAAATTCCTAGCCTAAACAAAATGTCCTACTCTGACCACCTGAATGCCCTTTCCCTATACTTGGTCTAACAAGGATGTCTATGTCTGGCTTACACTGCGTAATCTGATCTCACTCTGATGGACCTGCTGCACATCTGCAAAACAAATAGCATCATAAATAACCCACCCAGAAACCTAAACCTCGACTGCAACATAAATAGGACATGCTGGAAGGACAGGAATGTGTTTCAGAGACTACCCCTTTTCTGGAACGGTTTTCCATGCATGTGAAGCACAGTTCATCCCTAACCCAATTTAAGTGTAACTTGGACCAGTGGATGGAGAACTGAAAATTTACCCCTGGTCTGGTATCTGTGTCTGTAGTAGACAGAGGCAGCCTATAAATCTTGACTACCCATGTTCAAGCCTACCAGCACCACTTAAAATAACCCATGGGGTATCAGAACTTATCAGATACATTTGGAAAGCATGACTAGGCTTAAAAAGCCCCCCCAGATTGTTAGCCTAGTAAAAAAGCCCCCCCCCCAGGTTGTTAGCCTAGTAACTGCCTATATTAAATCAGTTCCAATTTTTCAAATAAGCAGCAATCCCACATATGTGCCATTTAAATAAATATTTCCAGTTAAATTCCCTGTTCAGCACATTAGGAACCATAGTATTTACCATTTAACATGAACATAGATTTAATGTCAAATGCCTTTGGCTGACCACGTTCACAGATAATTGCAAACTGGGAGCAGTCATTGAATCCTCCAAGATGACAACACTCTTCAGGAAGGTTTAACTCAGTCAAAAGCTTGGTGCCAAACCCATGGCTTAAAACTAAATACCAAGAAATGCATGACAGTACCTTTTGTGAAGTCAACCATGCTTTGTAACTACATTATCGATAAAGCACCCCTAAAAGTTGATTCACTTAGTCAAAGATCTAGGAACACATGTGGATAGTAACCTAGCCTTCGACCAGTATATGTCCAAGGTAGTAAGAAAATCCTTCTGGGTTTCTCAACATATAAGTAAGGGCATGGCATCTAGGTTTATAGAGGTCATCACACCACTGTAATCATCCCTTATCAGACCCGTCATAGAGTATAATGTCCCCTTCAGTATGCATCTGTCCAGACACATGCAGCAACTTGAACATCCACAAAGGTTCCTTACAAAAAGAATGAGGAGTAAACACAATGCCCTACACTTACTACATCAAGGCCTTGTCTCTTTACTTGGTGTCATACAAACTTCTGAGAGGTGATCTTTGCCTGCATACAAGGCATCCCTGGACCCTGTTTTGATTAACCTTTTGCACATCTGTGAAACAAACAGTGTTAGAACTACTAAATCAAAAGACCTACATTCTACTTGCAACATAACTAGGACATGTTGGAGAGACAGATGTGTTCCTCAGAGAATTTCCATTCAATGGAACAGGTACAGCAGAACACCTCCCTAACCTTATTTAAGCACAACTTGGGCCAGTCAATGGGTAATCAGAAATTCACCCCTGGTCTGGCTCCTATGTCTCTGATGGACAAAGGCAATCAGTAACTCACCCACTATATAAATGAAATTTGTGGATCACATTTGGGTTATGCAGCTAGGCTTACAAGTGCCCTGGTGGCTGTTTAACTAGTATACATCTATGAACCTAAATTAGGGACAGCTGTCAGGTTTGTTTCACAAAAATAGCCAAAAATATTTCAACTTATGTGCACAAATTCACATCAGTCCTGCAAAGGCAGACTGTTAACTGAGCAAACGACCAGAAAATAGACCACTTTCTTTCAAAAATCACCCCCACCCCATATTGCACAGTTACAGTCACTTTGCCATGTAAACCTCATCTGTGTATTATGTAAAATTGGTATCACTCAAACTCTTAGCATGAAAACATAGCTCTCAACTGTCCAGATTTTTGCAGAATGTCCAGATAGATTTTTGACTCATATTTTTGGTCAGTTTCATATAAAATTGTAATCTTCTGGCAAATCACTGAAGACAGAAAATAATATTTAATAATAATTATTATAGCCATTTTCTAAGTTTATAAGATGACTATTTGAAATTTGTCCTTATTTTTGGGACTGTATTACCCTGTTATTGGCTTTGTCCAGGTTTTTTGTGCTAAGGTTGACAGCTATGGCAAGAACTGAATTCACTGAATATGTTTGAGGGCTGTATTTCCTCATTACTGGGTTTGTCCAGGTGTTTTGTGCTAAGAGGTTGACAGCTATGGTGAGAACTGAATTCATTAAATGATAGCCATTTAAGTTTCAGTCTTCCTCTCTTTCACAAAGCAGCTGATTTGGCATAGTGGTATGTTGCTCTGACTGTTTTGCACAGGGACCTTGGCAGTAAAATGTATGGTGGTAACACAGCATTTTTCTTTCACAAAGCAGGTGATTTGGCATAGTGATATGTTGTTCTGACTCTTTTGCACAGGGACATTGGCAGTAAAATGTATGGTGGTGACACAGCATTTTATTCTAGCAGCTTTCCAAGATTATACAAGCAATGTTTAATGTGTCCCTGTTTTTGCCCTTCTGACACACCCCAATAAATTTGGCTTTTTCCAGATTTCTTGTGCTGCGAAGTTGAGATGCAGTTGAGTATTGAGTAGATTTTACAAGGAGCTGAGAGCTGCAGGGGAAGAGAAGTTTAGTGCTGATTATGCTAAGTCAGCTCACATTGCTAATAGCACAACAAGTTGTGTACTTGTTTTTGATGCAGAAGGTTGTTGGTTCTACTGCCATAAGAGGTGAATGCTGCCGTACTGAAAGTTAAGATACTAACTATGAGCCTGTTATCAGTTTGCCATCCATTTCCTATTGCAATATTACTAGCTTATTTTTAATGTAATTTAGGCAATTTATTTCTCAGGGGCATCAGACTTTTTATTTTTCAATATAACCATGAAATATAAAGGTGATTGCTAGCAGCAACCTCTTCATTACAGATTTATTTAACGTGGAATTATTTAGATTACTTTTTTACTACTTCAGAGATTGTGCATATTTACTGATAATGGTGGACTGTAGAATTGTGCCTATTTACTGATAATAGTGGACTGTAGAAGTTTGAGTAGACTTTTATGATGGAAATGTTCTGAATTGGGCAGTTTTGTCATTGGTGCATGCGTTTTGTTTCATTGTTTACTGGAAAAATGTTCAAAGCAATAGGAAGGTGTATCAAAGAGCACATGTATGTTTCATATGGAAGGGGCCTATGATTTGAAAACAGCCCAGAATTAATCTTTATCTGCCATGGGTAAAATGTATTTTCTTTGAATGTGGGTTTCAATGTTGTTTCAATGAATGTGAGTTTAAATGGCAGAGAAGTTTTAATGCCAAGTTTGTTTAGCAGATGTCTTAGTGTTTGTGCTGTAAAATGCAAAATAAAACTTTCAAATGAAGTTCAAATCATCATAGAAGTAAATTAGTATGCACATTAGTGTTTATGGTAAATGGAGTGAAATAGCCAAGTAATGGATCATTGGAATGGCTGCAGGGGGAGACTCCATTCGACCATGGTTTTGTGAGGGGGAAGGGCGGCAATCTTAGGCAGTCCCAGCTGAACCATACCTCCCAACTGTCCAGATTTTCAAAGAATTAATAGATATTTTGCTTATTTTTGGTTTGTTCCTCATAAAATTTGTGGTTTTCTGGCAAATCATTTAGGAATTAAGTCACTAAATAATGCCACACTGAGTTTCAGACTTCTTAACCTTCAGAAAAATGCATGCTAAAGTAAGACCTGTTCTATCAACTGTCTCAGTTTATACAAGAGCAATTTTTAGTACTGTTTATATGTTCCCCCAATATATTTGGCCTTGTCCAGATTTATTGCATTAACAGGTTGAGAGGTAGATGCAGATAAATTGCTTTATAGATTTAGGCATAGCCAAACCTCTCAACTGTCCCTAATTTTTGCTCAAAATGTTGCTTTTCCCATAATGATCCCTCTGCAAAATAGCAATTTTGGAAGAAAACGTGGAGGGTTTATAATTAAGAAATAACTGTAATAATCAGATTACTTTTATTTCAGAAATGCATGTAGATTATTTTATTTTGTCAGCTGCTCAAGTTAGCAGTACTAATATTAAAGTGTCCCTTCTTTGACAGGTTCCCAGCTGTATTGTGTTGCTATTCTATATTTTTACATCACATTTTTGGTCCATTTTTTATAAAATTGTGTTTTTTTTGGCAAATTAGTGACAAATCATTAAAGACTGAAGTTAGAAAATAATGACAGACATTTGAGTTTCAGATTTCCCACCATTCAGAAAATTCATACAAATGCAAGACCTCTATTATCTTTCTAAGTTTATAAGAGTAATATTTTAAAAAATGCCCTTATTTTTGGGCCTTTGTCCCATTTCTTTGTATGGCTTTGTCCTGATTTCTTGCTCTGAGGTTTAGAGGTATGACAAATGTGTCAGGGCCACCACAAGTCAGCCAGAGACATTTCAAACTGTGACATACTTGTTGCACCCCACTCCCCCATGTAGTGACTCTGGATGTCACTAAGCAAGGCAAGGAGTAGTTATGCAGTGTAAATGTGCAGAGTATCCCCCCCATCCAAGGTAGACACAAGTACTAGAGTGGCTTTTCATCTGTCCTTGATTTTTACAGAATGGTCTGGTTTCTGTCATATTTTTTGTCCTGTTGATTTATGCTTATTACTCAAAGTGCCTGTTGCTCTGTGTTTAAGTAGCAATACTTTAATGACCATCAGGTAAGCTTGGCTGAGATTGCAAGATGCAAGTAAGCTTTAATAAGCAAACTGTTAAACAATTGCCAACATTGAAAGCCTTTCTGTTGCCATGTAGAGAATACTTAACTATATAATGTATAAGCCTTGGGTATTGAAATGCATATGCCAGAATTTGTAATAAAGGACAGGATTACATTACTTTAAGAGTCTCTTTACACTTGGAGACTTCCAGTCATCTCTGCAGGCTTTACCCGTAAACAGAATGCCAATCGTGGGGTCCATAACCTCTACAGTAATCCTTTTAAGCAATGTATCATGAGCTTATTTCTTGTTTGCTTTTCATTTTTTACTTTGATCATGTTTTCCCCATGAAACAAGTAGATGTCAGGCAGCAGGTCTTTTTTTGGATAAGGAACATTTTTACAAGTGGGGGCATCAGAGATTTCTACTTTCAGCATGTCACTTGGTACTTTAATAAAGCTGAATATAAATTATAATTAGAACTGCAGTGCAAGAAGTGGTTTGAGTTGAGTGCTGCTTGTTTTTCTTATACTTGATTATGACTGGCATTCCATTAATGAATTTAAAAAAAGTAATTTATTTTTTCATGCCTCACAACCTTTTTTGTTTCCATCTAGATATTAAGCTGTCATGCAGTCAATGCATTGAAATATTTTTATTCTTCTACACTTCATTTTGTCTTGCTTGGACTCTCATGACGGTTTGGCAACCACGGCAGTGTATTTAGCTAGTTTTTGTGGTTTTGAACATAGCTCCTCCCCTTTCTGGTTGACCACACCCCTTCCCATTGGCCACACCCATTCAGCTGTCTCCTGCGGCCCCCCTTTGATTTGAAGTCACCAGCCGCCACTGCACTAAGACATCTGCTAAACAAACTTGGCATTAAAACTTCTCTGCCATTTAAACTCACATTCATTGAAACAACTTTGAAACCCACATTCAAAGAAAACATATTTTACCCGTGGCAGATAAAGATTAATTCTGGGCTGTTTTCAAATCATAGGCCCCTTCCATATGAAACATACATGTGCTCTTTGATACACCTTCCTATTGCTTTGAACATTTTTCCAGTACACAATGAAACAAAACGCATGCGCCAATGACAAAACTGCCCAATTCAGAACATTTCCATCATAAAAGTCTACTCAAACTTCTACAGTCCACCATTATCAGTAAATATGCACAATCTCTGAAGTAGTAAAAAAGTAATTTAAATAATTCCACGTTAAATAAATCTGTAATGAAGAGGTTGCTGCTAGCAATCACCTTTATATTTCATGGTTTCATCGAAAAATAAAATGTCTGATGCCCCTGAGGAATAAATTGCCTAAATTACACTAAAAATAAGCTAGTAATATTGCAATAGGAAATGGATGGCAAACTGATAACAGGCTCATAGATAGTATCTTAACTTTCAGTACGGTAGCATTCACCCCTTATGGCAGTAGAACCAACAACCTTCTGTATCAAAAACAAGTACACAACCTGCTGTGCTATTAACAATGTGAGCTGACTTAGCATAATCAGCACTAAACTTCTCTTCCCCTGCAGCTCTCAGCTCCTTGTAAAATCTAAATACTCAACTGCATCTCAACTTCACAGCACAAGAAATCTGGAAAAAGCCAAATTTATTAGGGTGGGTCAGAAGGGCAAAAACCAGGGACACATTAAACATTGCTTGTATAATCTTGGAAAGCTGCTAAAATAAAATGTTGTCACCACCATACATTTTACTGCCAATGTCCCTGTGGAAAAAAGTCAGAACAACATATCACTATGCCAAATCACCTGCTTTGTGAAAGAAAAATGCTGTGTTACCACCATACATTTTACTGCCAAGGTCCCTGTGCAAAACAGTCAGAGCAACATACCACTACGCCAAATCAGCTGCTTTGTGAAAGAGAGGAAGACTGAAACTTAAATGGCTATCATTTAATGAATTCAGTTCTCACCATAGCTGTCAACCTCTTAGCACAAAACACCTGGACAAACCCAGTAATGAGGGATTACAGCCCTCAAACATATTCAGTGAATTCAGTTCTTGCCATAGCTGTCAACCTTAGCACAAAAAACCTGGACAAAGCCAATAACAGGGTAATACAGTCCCAAAAATAAGGATAAATTTCAAATAGTCATCTTATAAACTTAGACAATGGCTATAATAATTATTATTAAATATTATTTTCTGTCTTCAGTGATTTGCCAGAAGATTACAATTTTATATGAAACTGACCAAAAATATGAGTCAAAAATCTATCTGGACATTCTGCAAAAATCTGGACAGTTGAGAGCTATGTTTTCATGCTAAGAGTTTGAGTGATACCAATTTTATATAATACACAGATGAGGTTTACATGGCAAAGTGACTGTAACTGTGCAATATGGGGTGGGGTGATTTTTGAAAGAAAGTGGTCTATTTTCTGGTCGTTTGCTCAGTTAACCATCTGCCTTTGCAGGACTGATGTGAATATGTGCACATAAGTTGGAATATTTTTGGCTATTTTTGTGAAACAAATCTGACAGCTGTCCCTAATTTAGGTTCGTAGATGTATACTAGTTAAACAGCCACCAGGGCACTTGTAAGCCTAGCTGCATAACCCAAATGTGATTCACAAATTTCATTTATATAGTGGGTGAGTTACTGATTGCCTTTGTCCATCAGAGACATAGGAGCCAGACCAGAGGTGAATTTCTGATTACCCATTGATTGGCCCAAGTTGTGCTTAAATAAGGTTTGGAAGGTGTTCTGCTGTACCTGTTCCATTGAATGGGAATTCTCTGAGGAACACATCTGTCTCTCCAACATGTCCTAGTTATGTTGCAAGTAGAATGTAGGTCTTTTGATTTAGTAGTTCTAACACTGTTTGTTTCACAGATGTGCAAAAGGTTAATCAAAACAGGGTCCAGGGATGCCTTGTATGCAGGCAAAGATCACCTGTCAGAAGTTTGTATGACACCAAGTAAAGAGACAAGGCCTTGATGTAAGTGTAGGGCATTGTGTTTACTCCTCACATTCTTTTTGTAAGGAACCTTTGTGGATGTTCAAGTTGCTGCATGGTACTGTCATGCATTTCTTGGTATTTAGTTTTAAGCCATGGGTTTGGCACCAAGCTTTTGACTGAGTTAGACCTTCCTGAAGAGTGTTGTCATCTTGGAGGATTCAATGACTGCTCCCAGTTTGCAATTTTCTGTGAACGTGGTCAGCCAGAGGCATTTGACATTGAATCTATGTTCATTTTAAAAGATACATACTATGTTTCCTAATGTGCTGAACAGGGAATTTAATTGGAAATATTTATTTAAATGGCACATATGTGGGATTGCTGCTTATTTGAAAAATTGGAACTGATTTAATATAGGCAGTTACTAGGCTAACAACCTTTGGGGGGGGCTTTTTTACTAGGCTAACAATCTGGAGGTCTTTTTAAGCCTAGTCATGCTTTCCAAATGTATCTGATAAGTTTTGATACCCCATGGGTTATTTTAAGTGGTGCTGGTAGGCTTGGACATGGGTAGTCAAGATTTATAGGCTGCCTCTGTCTACTACAGACACAGATACCAGACCAGGGGTAAATTTTCAGTTCTCCATCCACTGGTCCAAGTTACACTTAAATTGGGTTAGGGATGAACTGTGCTTCACATGCATGGAAAACCGTTCCAGAAAAGGGGTAGTCTCTGAAACACATTCCTGTCCTTCCAGCATGTCCTATTTATGTTGCAGTCGAGGTTTAGGTTTCTGGGTGGGTTATTTATGATGCTATTTGTTTTGCAGATGTGCAGCAGGTCCATCAGAGTGAGATCAGATTACGCAGTGTAAGCCAGACATAGACATCCTTGTTAGACCAAGTATAGGGAAAGGGCATTCAGGTGGTCAGAGTAGGACATTTTGTTTAGGCTAGGAATTTGAAGTAGAATACAGAATTTTAATAAATGCCATCTGCAGTCTATTTTTAAGTCTTTAAAATGAGTATTAGAAGTAGCTGTGTATTAAAGTCTAAAAGTCTGATATAGTTATTTAATTGGGAAATCAAAGTAGCAGACACTGAAGGCTGTGTAAATATGGCCAACCTAGATTTTTTCAGTGAACATCTGACAAGAAAATGAATGTGCTGTTTCTAATGATTAACTAAACATAACAATGTTGACACCAAAGAATACTAATAATTTCCTTACAAAAGCTTTGCGTTACCATATCCATATAAAGTTTAAGTTTTGAGAGAATGACAATTATTTCATGCATTATTTCAATAGACTTTATGCATTCTTGTACTTTAACATTTCTCAAATTATGAGACCAAGATCGTTATGGAAGCCCAGGTCTGTTTTAGCAGATAACAAAGCCAGTCAGAAAATATTGTGCTCATAAAATATTAATAATTTTGTGTTACTTTTATATGGACTCGGGCTAAATCTAGAAGGGTGACAGTTAATGAGTAGGTATATCAGACTGTAAATAACTTACAGAAAAAATATTATACTAGCCAAATCTTGGTTATTTCATGTATGTGTGAATGTTTACTGGTAACCTTTTTGGCATGGGAAGATGCAAGGTAATTTTTGGATAACTAGTGGAGGTCCAAAGACTTTTCTGTGGTTTGAGGTAGGCTCACTGTAATAATGTCTGAGAATCGATGTTCTATTTAATTCCATTTTACTAATTTGGTGCTTTCTTTATATGCATTGACTACTGCTGTCAATGATGCTGCTCTATGGATTATATCAATTTGTTCTGTTCACTGATGTAACCTTTTGTACAGACAACATTTAGGAGCTCTTTAGCTTTTGACTGAAACAACCAGAAAACCATATTTAACCATGAAGGCCTTCATACTGTCCCGCATGAAAAATGCGAAGTCCAAGACAGTTCTCAAGTGAATCTCAGGGAGCCATATTAGGCTACATACTGAACAAACAACAAGAGTGTAGTAGTGACTTGAATTCATAGAAAAGGTAGAGCACAGGGGCGGCTCGTGCTACCGGACTGCCGGTCTGCAACCCTCCCAACTAGACAAAAAACAAAAAAAAAAAATCCGTGAAACACAAAATCCATTCAGACTGCCTTTATGGCAGTCCGAATGCAGAGACATAGGTACCCAGCAACCCCTGTGCTATAAGTCATGCAGTCGATGACCGCACAGAACAGAGAGGCTCCGGACTGCTTCCCTTGCAGTCAGGGCCAATGAGGAGTGAGCTGAAAGCTATCTGTCAGCTCTCACACCAATGAGGAGTGAGCTGAGAGCTATCTCTCAGCTCTCGTGGGCGTCGTGTACATCAATCAGTTCGGCTGGGCTTCCCTGGCTTTGGAAATGTGTTTGCTGGATTATATGGCTTCCCTGGCTGGAAATGTGAATGCGGGTCGGTTGGTGGAAATGTGAATGCAGGTCGGTCGGTGGAAATGTGAATGCAGGTCGGTCGGTGGAAATGTGAATGCAGGTCGGTGTGGGAAATGTGAATGCAGGTCAGTGTGGGAAATGTGAATGCAGGTCAGTGTGGGAAATGTGAATGCAGGTCAGTGTGGGAAATGTGAATGCAGGTCGGTGTGGGAAATGTGAATGCAGGTCGGTGTGGGAAATGTGAATGCAGGTAGGTCGGTAAGTGTGTGTGTGTGTGTGTGTGTGTGTGTGTGTGTGTGTGTGTGTGTGTGTGTGTGTGTGTGTGTGCATTCATGAGAGACTGATAGAGATATCAAAGAGGGCTGGACTGAAAATAAAAAGTGCGGTGCTCTACCTTTTCTATGAATTCAAGTCACTACTACACTCTTGTTGTTTGTTCAGTATGTAGCCTAATATGGCTCCCTGAGATTCACTTGAGAACTGTCTTGGACTTCGCATTTTTCATGCGGGACAGTATGAAGGCCTTCATGGTTAAATATGGTTTTCTGGTTGTTTCAGTCAAAAGCTAAAGAGCTCCTAAATGTTGTCTGTACAAAAGGTTACATCAGTGAACAGAACAAATTGATATAATCCCTAGAGCAGCATCATTGACAGCAGTAGTCAATGCATATAAAGAAAGCACCAAATTAGTAAAATGGAATTAAATAGAACATTGATTCTCAGACATTATTACAGTGAGCCTACCTCAAACCACAGAAAAGTCTTTGGACCTCCACTAGTTATCCAAAAATTACCTTGCATCTTCCCATGCCAAAAAGGTTACCAGTAAACATTCACACATACATGAAATAACCAAGATTTGGCTAGTATAATATTTTTTCTGTAAGTTATTTACAGTCTGATATACCTACTCATTAACTGTCACCCTTCTAGATTTAGCCCGAGTCCATATAAAAGTAACACAAAATAATTAATATTTTAAGAGCACAATATTTTCTGACTGGCTTTGTTATCTGCTAAAACAGACCTGGGCTTCCATAACGATCTTGGTCTCATAATTTGAGAAATGTTAAAGTACAAGAATGCATAAAGTCTATTGAAATAATGCATGAAATAATTGTCATTCTCTCAAAACTTAAACTTTATATGGATATGGTAGCGCAAAGCTTTTGTAAGGAAATTATTAATATTCTTTGTTGTCAACATTGTTATGTTTAGTTAATCATTAGAAACAGCACATTCATTTTCTTGTCAGATGTTCATTGAAAAAAATCTAGGTTGGCCATATTTACACAGCCTTCAGTGTCTGCTACTTTGATTTCCCAATTAAATAACTATATCAGACTTTTAGACTTTCTTAATACACAGCTACTTCTAATACTCATTTTAAAGACTTAAAAATAGACTGCAGATGGCATTTATTAAAATTCTGTATTCTACTTCAAATTCCTAGCCTAAACAAAATGTCCTACTCTGACCACCTGAATGCCCTTTCCCTATACTTGGTCTAACAAGGATGTCTATGTCTGGCTTACACTGTGTAATCTGATCTCACTCTGATGGACCTGCTGCACATCTGCAAAACAAATAGCATCATAAATAACCCACCCAGAAACCTAAACCTCGACTGCAACATAAATAGGACATGCTGGAAGGACAGGAATGTGTTTCAGAGACTACCCCTTTTCTGGAACGGTTTTCCATGCATGTGAAGCACAGTTCATCCCTAACCCAATTTAAGTGTAACTTGGACCAGTGGATGGAGAACTGAAAATTTACCCCTGGTCTGGTATCTGTGTCTGTAGTAGACAGAGGCAGCCTATAAATCTTGACTACCCATGTCCAAGCCTACCAGCACCACTTAAAATAACCCATGGGGTATCAAAACTTATCAGATACATTTGGAAAGCATGACTAGGCTTAAAAAGCCCCCCCAGATTGTTAGCCTAGTAAAAAAGCCCCCCCCAGGTTGTTAGCCTAGTAACTGCCTATATTAAATCAGTTCCAATTTTTCAAATAAGCAGCAATCCCACATATGTGCCATTTAAATAAATATTTCCAATTAAATTCCCTGTTCAGCACATTAGGGATCATAGTATTTACCTTTTAAAATGAACATAGATTCAATGTCAAATGCCTCTGGCTGACCACGTTCACAGATAATTGCAAACTGGGAGCAGTCATTGAATCCTCCAAGATGACAACACTCTTCAGGAAGGTCTAACTCAGTCAAAAGCTTGGTGCCAAACCCATGGCTTAAAACTAAATACCAAGAAATGCATGACAGTACCTTTTGTGAAGTCAACCATGCTTTGTAACTACATTATCGATAAAGCACCCCTAAAAGTTGATTCACTTAGTCAAAGATCTAGGAACACATGTGGATAGTAACCTAGCCTTCGACCAGCATATGTCCAAGGTAGTAAGAAAATCCTTCTGGGTTTCTCAACATATAAGTAAGGGCATGGCATCTAGGTTTATAGAGGTCATCACACCACTGTAATCATCCCTTATCAGACCCGTCATAGAGTATAATGTCCCCTTCAGTATGCATATGTCCAGACACATGCAGCAACTTGAACATCCACAAAGGTTCCTTACAAAAAGAATGAGGAGTAAACACAATGCCCTACACTTACTACATCAAGGCCTTGTCTCTTTACTTGGTGGCATACAAACTTCTGAGAGGTGATCTTTGCCTGCATACAAGGCATCCCTGGACCCTGTTTTGATTAACCTTTTGCACATCTGTGAAACAAACAGTGTTAAAACTACTAAATCAAAAGACCTACATTCTACTTGCAACATAACTAGGACATGTTGGGGAGACAGATGTGTTCCTCAGAGAATTCCCATTCAATGGAACAGGTACAGCAGAACACCTCCCTAACCTTATTTAAGCACAACTTGGGCCAGTCAATGGGTAATCAGAAATTCACCCCTGGTCTGGCTCCTTTGTCTCTGATGGACAAAGGCAATCAGTAACTCACCCACTATATAAATGAAATTTGTGGATCACATTTGGGTTATGCAGCTAGGCTTACAAGTGCCCTGGTGGCTGTTTAACTAGTATACATCTATGAACCTAAATTAGGGACAGCTGTCAGGTTTGTTACACAAAAATAGCCAAATATATTCCAACTTATGTGCACAAATTCACATCAGTCCTGCAAAGGCAGACTGTTAACTGAGCGAATGACCAGAAAATAGACCAGTTTCTTTCAAAAATCACCCCCACCCCATATTGCACAGTTACAGTCACTTTGCCATGTAAACCTCATCTGTGTATTATGTAAAATTGGTATCACTCAAACTCTTAGCATGAAAACATAGCTCTCAACTGTCCAGATTTTTGCAGAATGTCCAGATAGATTTTTGACTCATATTTTTGGTCAGTTTCATATAAAATTGTAATCTTCTGGCAAATCACTGAAGACAGAAAATAATATTTAATAATAATTATTATAGCCATTTTCTAAGTTTATAAGATGACTATTTGAAATTTGTCCTTATTTTTGGGACTATATTACCCTGTTATTGGCTTTGTCCAGGTTTTTTGTGCTAAGGTTGACAGCTATGGCAAGAACTGAATTCACTGAATATGTTTGAGGGCTGTATTCCCTCATTACTGGGTTTGTCCAGGTATTTTGTGCTAAGAGGTTGACAGCTATGGTGAGAACTGAATTCATTAAATGATAGCCATTTAAGTTTCAGTCTTCCTCTCTTTCACAAAGCAGCTGATTTGGCGTAGTGGTATGTTGCTCTGACTGTTTTGCACAGGGACCTTGGCAGTAAAATGTATGGTGGTAACACAGCATTTTTCTTTCACAAAGCAGGTGATTTGGCATAGTGATATGTTGTTCTGACTCTTTTGCACAGGGACCTTGGCAGTAAAATGTATGGTGGTGACACAGCATTTTATTCTAGCAGCTTTCCAAGATTATACAAGCAATGTTTAATGTGTCCCTGGTTTTTGCCCTTCTGACCCACCCCAATAAATTTGGCTTTTCCCAGATTTCTTGTGCTGCGAAGTTGAGATGCAGTTGAGTATTGAGTAGATTTTACAAGGAGCTGAGAGCTGCAGGTGAAGAGAAGTTTAGTGCTGATTATGCTAAGTCAGCTCACATTGCTAATAGCACAACAGGTTGTGTACTTGTTTTTGATGCAGAAGGTTATTGGTTCTACTGCCATAAATGGTGAATGCTGCCGTACTGAAAGTTAAGATACTAACTATGAGCCTATTATCAGTTTGCCATCTATTTCCTATTGCAATATTACTAGCTTATTTTTTGTGTAATTTAGGCAATTTATTCCTCAGGGGCATCAGACACTTTATTTTTCGATGAAACCATGAAATATAAAGGTGATTGCTAGCAGCAACCTCTTCATTACAGATTTATTTAACGTGGAATTATTTAGATTACTTTTTTACTACTTCAGAGATTGTGCATATTTACTGATAATGGTGGACTGTAGAATTGTGCCTTTTTACTGATAATAGTGGACTGTAGAAGTTTGAGTAGACTTTTATGATGGAAATGTTCTGAATTGGGCAGTTTTGTCATTGGTGCATGCGTTTTGTTTCATTGTTTACTGGAAAAATGTTCAAAGCAATAGGAAGGTGTATCAAAGAGCACATGTATGTTTCATATGGAAGGGGCCTATGATTTGAAAACAGCCCAGAATTAATCTTTATCTGCCACGGGTAAAATGTATTTTCTTTGAATGTGGGTTTCAATGTTGTTTCAATGAATGTGAGTTTAAATGGCAGAGAAGTTTTAATGCCAAGTTTGTTTAGCAGATGTCTTAGTGTTTGTGCTGTAAAATGCAAAATAAAACTTTAACATGAAGTTCAAATCATCATAGAAGTAAATTAGTATGCACATTAGTGTTTATGGTAAATGTAGTGAAATAGCCAAGTAATGGATCATTGGAATGGCTCCAGGGGGAGACTCCATTCGACCATGGTTTTGTGAGGGGGAAGGGCGGCAATCTTAGGCAGTCCCAGCTGAACCATACCTCCCAACTGTCCAGATTTTCAAAGAATTAATAGATTTTTTGCTTATTTTTGGTTTGTTCCTCATAAAATTTGTGGTTTTCTGGCAAATCATTAGGAATTAAGTCACTAAATAATGACACACTGAGTTTCAGACTTTTTAACCTTCAGAAAAATGCATGCTAAAGTAAGACCTGTTCTATCAACTGTCTCAGTTTATACAAGAGTAATTTTTAGTACTGTTTATATGTTCCCCCAATATATTTGTCCTTGTCCAGATTTATTGCATTAACAGGTTGAGAGGAAGATGCAAATAAATTGCTTTATAGATTTAGGCATAGCCAAACCTTTCAACTGTCCCTGATTTTTCCTCAAAATGTTGCTCTTCCCCTAATGATCCCTCCGCAAAATAGCAATTTTGGAAGAAAACGTGGAGGGTTTATAATTAAGAAATAACTGTAATAATCAGATTACTTTTATTTCAGAAATGCATGTAGATTATTTTATTTTGTCAGCTGCTCAAGTTAGCAGTACTAATATTAAAGTGTCCCTTCTTTGACAGGTTCCTAGCTGTATTGTGTTGCTATTTTATATTTTTACATCACATTTTTGGTCGATTTTTCATAAAATTGTGTTTTTTTTTGGCAAATTAGTGACAAATCATTAAAGACTGAAGTTAGAAAATAATGACAGACATTTGAGTTTCAGATTCCCACCATTCAGAAAATTCATACAAATGCAAGACCTCTATTATCTTTCTAAGTTTATAAGAGTAATATTTTAAAAAATGTCCTTATTTTTGGGCCTTTGTCCCATTTCTTTGTATGGCTTTGTCCAGATTTCTTGCTCTGAGGTTTAGAGGTATGACAAATGTGTCAGGGCCACCACAAGTCAGCAGGAGACATTTCAAACTGTGACATACTTGTTGCACCCCACTCCCCCATGTAGTGACTCTGGATGTCACTAAGCAAGGCAAGGAGTAGTTATGCAGTGTAAATGTGCAGTGTATCCCCCCCATCCAAGGTAGACACAAGTACTAGAGTGGCTTTTCATCTGTCCTTGATTTTTACAGAATGGTCTGGTTTCTGTCATATTTTTTGTACTGTTGATTTATGCTTATTACTCAAAGTGCCTGTTGCTCTGTGTTTAATTAACAATACTTTAATGTCCATCAGGTAAGCTTGGCTGAGATTGCAAGATGCAAGTAAGCTTTAATAAGCATACTGTTAAAGAATTGCCAACATTGAAAGCCTTTCTGTTGCCATGTAGAGAATACTTAACTAGATAATGTATAAGCCTTGGGTATTGAAATGCATATGCCAGTATTTGTAATAAAGGACAGGATTACATTACTTTAAGAGTCTCATTACACTTGGAGACTTCCAGTCATCTCTGTAGGCTTTACCCGTAAACAGAATGCCAATCGTGGGGTCCATAACCTCTACAGTAATCCTTTTAAGCAATGTATCATGAGCTTATTTCTTGTTTGATTTTCATTTTTTACTTTGATCATGTTTTCCCCATGAAACAAGTAGATGTCAGGCAGCAGGTCTTTTTTTGGATAAGGAACATTTTTACAAGTGGGGGTATCAGAGATTTCTACTTTCAGCATGTCACTTGGTACTTTAATAAAGCTGAATATAAATTATAATTAGAACTGCAGTCCAAGAAGTGGTTTGAGTTGAGTGCTGCTTGTTTTTCTTATACTTGATTTTGAATGGCATTCCATTAATGTATTTAAAAAAAGTAATTTATTTTTTCATGCCTCACAACCTTTTTTGTTTCCATCTAGATATTAAGCTGTCATGCAGTCAATGCATTGAAATATTTTTATTCTTCTACACTTCATTTTGTCTTGCTCAGACTCTCATGATGGTTTGGCACCCACGGCAGTGTATTTAGCTAGTTTTTGTGGTTTTGAACATAGCTCCTCCCCTTTCTGGTTGACCACACCCTTCCCATTGGCCACACCCATTCAGCTGTCTCCTGCAGCCCCCCTTTGATTTGAAGTCACCAGCCGCCACTGCTCTCAACAAACTAAACAAAAAACTTGGAGGACAAATAAAGTCTATCAAAGCCAAATTTGAGGTACATTTGGCCTCACAGGCCAAGGACAACCACAAGGCATTATTTAGCTATGTCTACAACTTCAAAAGCAATACACAATTGTGTGCAGAGCTCATTGTTAATGGAGCTACCTATAGTGAACCAGAAGACATAGCAAACTTACTGTCTGACATATTCAGCTCCAACTTTACCCTTCTCTCCCCCTCAACCTTCACTCAGGAAATGCCATCAAATATAACTATCTCTGCTATCACTAAGAAATGGGTCCTAAATGTTCTCCCTAAGGCCAAGAACACTGCATCAATGGGCCTAGAAGAAGCGCATTGTTAGATGCGTGAAAGCGCTTGTTTTATCCTAATAAAATAACATTTGCTGCTATCGTGGAGGCTTTGGTGATTTGTTGAACAATCAATGGGCCTAGGCAATATTCCAAAATGCCTTCTAAACAGCATGAAACATGACCTATCAGGCCCTCTGGGATTGCTATTTAACTGTATCCTCCAAACAGGCTTTGTGCCCCATGAACTGAGAACAACAACAGTCATCCCTCGACACAAAGATGGGCCATCTAGAGACCCTGTAAACTAGACACGTAAGTCTCACTAATAGCATATGTAAAGCCATGAAAAGAATTATCATGGAAATTATCATTAATAACATAGAAAACCTCCAGACACAGGACCCAACCCAATTTGGTTTCATCAAGAGCAGGTCATGCTTACTCAACCTGATGGACTTCTTTGAAAAGGTCACCAAAGCAATGGAGGAGGGCAAAATAGTTCATACTGCCTACTTTGACCAGATCAAGGCATTTGACACAATGCTCCACTTGGGCATTGTTGACAAATTCAGGAGGTTAGGTACAAACCCTTATGCCACCCAATGGCTAGCTAGCTGGTTAACAGACAGGACCCAGAAATTAAAATTGGGAAGTCCACCTCTACAAAGAGGCAAGTCACAAAAGATTGGTTGTGGAACCATTCCTATTTGGAATTTACTTCTCTGACGTCAAGGCCAATGTCAAGTTCATCTGGCTGACAAAATTTGCAGATGATTGAAAATTAGGAGCAGTCATAGAATCTTCCTCCAACAGTACTGTTCTCCAGAAAGGGCTGACACAGACAAATAACTTGAGTCAGAGCCACAGATTAAAATTAAATGCCAAGAAATGCATAATACTATCCTTTGGGAAGTCATCCACTCTTGGTAATAATTATATTAACAACACACCCCTAAAAGTCAACACAGTAGTCAGGGACTTCAGGATACTGATAGATAGTAATCTGACCTTTGACCATCACGTGTCTACAGCAGTGAGAAAATCATTTATTTTCTACAACTTATAAACAAAGGTATGGCATCTAGATAAAAGGAGGTCATTGTTCCACTGTATTCAGTATGCATCAGACCTATCACTGAGTACAGTGCCCCCTCTGGCATGTACCTAACCAGGCATATCCAACAACTGGAAAGTCTACAGAGGTTCCTCACTAAAAGAATGCAGGGTATAAGTAGCATGTCGTATGCAGACCACCTCAAAGCCCTATCCCTGTATTCTGTCTTCGTTGAAGGTTGGGCGTCGAGCTGGCACCTCGGCGTTTCATAAAAAATCTACTGCCAATCATTAGCGGACCGGAGTTCTGCTGTGGCGACCCCTAACTGGGAAAAAGCCAAAAGACAAAGAACAGCAACAACAACAACATAGGCAGTTGAGGGGAGATCAATGTCTGGTATACAAAGCATTGTCATACCCCACCCTGATGAACCTCCTGCATATCCTCAAAACAACCAGCATCAGAATTACCCATTTTAAATACTTAAACCTTGCCTGTGATATAAACAGGACCTGCTGGAGAGATAGGTATTAATCCCAGAGATTAACCCTTTTCTGGAACAGGCTTCCCATCCATGTTAAGCAGAGTTCCTCCCTATCACAATTCAAGTGAAACTGGATGGGGAACAGGAAATTCATCCCTGGTTTGGCACCTAGCTTTGTAATGGACACAGGCAGCCTGCAAATTGTTCGTCCCCCAGGCCCTTGCTTGTCAAGGTTTCATCTCCCAAGGCCCTGCTTACATTTATCAAGGATACCAGAACTTGTCACGAGATTTGGGATGCATGGCTCGGCTTAAAAAGGCCCTAGTGGTCATTAGCCTAGTACATACCTGTGAACCTATGAGTGTACTTTAATTGATAAAACTAAGTCATTAAATACTGATCAATAAAAAGTCTCTTCTTCAATATTAGTTAAAATCTTTTCTAAATGTATGAAAACACTCATTTCTTATTCCATCAATGATACATCTATAAATAGTTTACATTCTATGCTATGATTTCTCTCAGACATATTGAGTTATAACATTTACTACTAACATTTGTTTGCAATATGCATTATCAGTTATCTTCAATACATTAGGGTAAACAAAACAATCTATAGAGTTTAATGACATAAAATTATTATGTGAGGCACAAACTGAAGTCCAGTTTCATTCAATTAGATTAAGCTTGTCCTTGTATCATTTTTGAATTTATATTGAAATACAGTAGGATGATTGTTTATTTTAGGACTCAGCGGAATGCTCATTAGTAAGCACAACCCCCAGTGTGATGTGGGTTGAGACATGTCTAAATCGATGCAGGAAGATTGCTGCACACTTAAAGTGCGGTCTACTCAAAGTGTTTCTTTTGCTGTTTCTTTCTTTTCCTCTAGTGGTTATAAATTTCAACTGTCCCTGATTTTGATTTATTTTTGCCCTGTCCCTAAGATTTTTGATTTTCTGGTAATTCGCTGAGCAGTGCAGTCAGTCAGTAATGTACTGCACATTATATTTTCAGCATACTTATTGTTTAGAAGATGCATGGTAATGTGAAACTTGCTGTCTTATTAATGTAATTGAATCTGCATTGATGGCAGTAAAACATACATCTCTCAGTTTTCTGATTTTGCATCATGTTTTCTCCCTATTCATCAAAAGGTTTTGTTGGACTTTCTGGAAAAATGCGGAGACCTGCAGTCTGTCAGTAATGCTGTACATTAGAGTTCACAGTTCTTACAGTTCATAAAGTGCACATTAATGTAAAAATGTTATGTTAACTTTAGTAAATTATACACATATTTAAAAATCATCTCAGATTTTGATCCTTTGTTTCCACTACCCCTTTGTGCAGAAAGAGTTAACCTTAGAGTCACCATGCTTAACTGACAGCCTGTTTAGATGCCAGTCAAATAGTCACCACCCACACCTGCGCAAATTACAGTGGGGAGTGTTAATGTAAACAATCACTGATAACAGATGTATGGTATGCTGAGCATCTAAGTACTGTAAAACTATATAAATGAGTAACTAAAAAGCTTAGTACAGAATTTGTTCAATCTGCAGTCATTTTCTAGAAAAAGCATTCTAAACTATTAAGAATGAACACTACTGAAATGAATGTAGGATGCACAAATCATCATTTACCAATTTACTTCAGCTGTTACCTTCATAGATTGCATTGTAAGATAATGAATTTCTAAACAGATGTGCATACATAGTTAACTGAAAGAAATATAGTTATGTACCAGATGGTAAAATATGCCAGCCCAGATTGCACAGATTTAAGAACTACTCAACTATAGTCCTTCTATGCTTCAATACAATTTGTATAATACTGGGAAATTACATTTCAAGATCTAATAGTGTGACATTAAATGACACATATAGAAACTATTCTGCTTTAATGAACAAAACATAGTTGTACATAAACCTTTAAATCTGCTGCATAGAAGTGCTTCATTATGGGTAAACCCAAGGATGTTGCTAATCATTCCTTCATAGCCTCTTTGTTATTATTTATTTATTTATATATTTAAATACATTTAATCAATTAACCAGGGGAGTGGCTAGATCCACATGGTATCCATTTCAGACACAGCTCATGAAATTCAACAAAGGTAAAGGCAAGCACTGATAAACCTGACATAGTAAGAAATTTGATTCTCAGCTGGAGTGCCTTTTGTGTAGAGTCTGCATGTCCTCCCTGCAGTCGAATGACATCTATAGACATGCAGGTAGGTGCGTGCGTGAATGGGCATGCCTTCTTTGAAGGTTGGGCACCGGGCTGGCAATTCAGCACCGTAAAAGTCCACTGCCAATCATTAGCAGACCGGAGTTCCGTTGTGGTGAACCCTAACAAGGAAAAGCCGAAAGACTTTTTAGTAAGAAAGACTATTTGATGTATAATAGTCACACAGAATAACAAGATTAGGCTGATCAAACTTCCTATGCAATGTTCAAAGTGAATTAAATCCTAAAAAATATCTGGAAATACAACATTATAAAAGAATCAATACAAAAGATAGAGCACTGATTACATACACATAATAAATAAACATGTAAGTAAATAAATAGTATTTAACTTGCTAAACACTGTACTATTCACTGATAAACTTAAGTGCAGGCTCAATGATAGTTTTTTGAAGCATATTGATCTGCGCTCCTATGCCTGCTTCTGGCTCTTCCTGCTCCATTCGTCTACCCTACTCCCATTCACACACACTCCCACATCAATTACATTTATTCTAACCAAAGCTCCACCCAACTCTACTGCTCACCCACTCATAACCTTCTACTAATTCATTCTTCACTACACCTCGCATTTCACTAATTGCATAATTGACCATCTCACACCCCACCTCATAAACTCCACCACATTGTCTTTACATTCTAGTTTATCTTGCAAATAAATCTCACTCTTCATTACCCTACATACCCCTCCCTCACAACATGCCATTCATCACAAGCTTAGCACTACTTACTGTCTCTCTATCCTTCCTCTTTCTATAGCTACTTACTTCTCCTGGAACCATACATGAATATTACAAGCCCACTCACATAACTGCCACTCTTCTGCTCAAACTCACTTCTGTGACATAGCACCCTCTCTATATGCAGCACATACCCCCCGCCTTAAAAAGCTAAACAGTCTACCCTTACATGTAAAAAGTAAAATAAAACTAATTTTCATACATGAATACGACATAAAGAAAAAATTGTAACACACTAATTCCATACACACTCACCACAACCTAATACTATGCGGTGACATTCACCCTAATCCCGGACCCACTCACTTCCTTCTTTATCCCAAGAACTGTCACAAAACCCTTAACCTCACTACCATGAACCTACAAAGCATCAGAAACAAAATTCCAGATCTCCATGCCTGGATTAAACACTATAAGTCAGATATAGTAGCAGCAACTGAGACTTGGCTAAAACCTTATATTAAAAACTCTGAATTCCTCCTATCAGGCTTCTCTTGCCTGAGAACAGATAGGCCCAGAAAAAAGGTGTGGGTATTGCTCTCATATACCATAATACTTTTAATATAGTCCCATATAACAAACCCACTCCCCCATTTTCTACAGCCAAACTACTTATATCCTTCTTGAAAATGAATATCAGCAAAAGCATCTGCATTATAGCCACATGTATCCCCCCTGGGTAACAATATCCCAATACTTGAAGAAGTACTAACTTGGTCATCCAAAAATATTGAGAATGAAACAATCATACTTGGTGATGTGAATATTAACTGGTTAGACATCATATATCATCACCAACAAACAGTATCAACCCATTTAAGTACACCCATCTCATTACTACCATTACCAGACCCAACAAAAGCAACTTCTCAGTATTAGACTGGGTTTTTGTCTCTGGCCCTAGTAAAATCTCCTCCACTGGCACTGTACCTAACAGCATTAGTGATCACCTACCAGCATACATAATTTGCAAACCAACTCCAGTGCTCAATATACACCACTATAAGTATATCAGAGACCTATCCCACTTCTGCCCAACTTCCTTTAATGATACACTATGAAATATCAACTGGCATCCACTTAAAGTCCTACTACTGAAGGATGCTGTTAAATTCTTTAACTCAACATTCCTCCATGTACTAGACAATCTCGCTCCTCTCGGACATAGGAAAGTGAAAGCCAGCCTGGCCAGTTGGCTTACCAAATCCACCAAACAACTAGTGAAAGCTAGGGATAAGGCTTGGAAATTATGGCATGTAAGTAAAAACCCTGCAGACTTCGCTCATTACAAACAACTGTGTAATCAAGTAAAGCAACTTGTCAACAAAAACAAACAAGACTACTTCATTACACTGTAAAACGACAATATGCGAAACCCTAAAAAGTTCTGGAGGTTCATATACTCTATATTATACCCAGACAAAAGCGATGATCCTTCCCCTGATTCAGACATGGCCCTAACTGAAACTGCCTCACTTTTTAACTCATTCTTTAAAAACAGTATAGTCAATCTCACTGCCAACTTCCCACTAATCAACCCACTGCCCCCAGACCCATCTGCTACAACAAGAGCAAACTTCTCTCACGTATCCATACCTGCCTCTACTGTAATAAACTCCTGCTTAAACTTTAACCTGGATCAAATGCTCCAGATAACTTGCCACCAGAATTCCTCCAAAAATCAGCAGACACTATAGCCTATCCCATTAGTATACTACTAAACAGATCCATTCAAGAGTCATTCATTCCCACCATCTGGAAAAAGGCAATTATCCTCCCTCTCCACAAAGGTGGAAACAACTATGAAATATCTAAGTTCTATCCAATTGCCATCCTCTCTCCCATCTCCAGAACTCTGGAAAAATGTATCCAAAGCCAGCTACTTAACTATCTACTACACCACAACCTCCTCTCCCCAACCCAACATGGGTTTAGGCCTAGTCATAGCACCAACACTGTTCTTATATCTTTCTTGGACACAGTCAGCCATGCTCAAGAATCAGGATACCTTGCCTCCTCACTATTTCTTGACCTTTCCAAGGCATTCAAAGCTATCCCCACCCACTTCTTCTGACCAAACTCTCCAATTTAGGCACATCTCCCCCACCCTAGGCTGGTTTTCCAACTACCTTACAGATAGACAACAAACAAGCAAGCAGATGGCACCGATCCCTCTCTCCTTTCCTCAACATCAATACTGAAGTCCCACAAGGGTCCATACTAGGTCTACTGCTCTTCAGCATTTTCATTGATGATTTTCATACCAGCATACCCCATGCTAATGGCATCCAATATGAAGATGACTCCACCATCATCTGCATGGCCACATGTACTTCAGAAGTACTTACACTCACCCAAAATGCCTTCGCCTCCACTGAAACCTGGATGTATAATAAACATTTAGCTCTAAATGCTACTAAAACTAAACTCACGTTATTCACTCCCAAAAAACAACAACCCTAACCAAAAATGAATTTACCATCAAATCATTCAACAACACTTGCCTCAAAGTAGTGCCATATACCAAACTTCTAGGGGTCATCATAGACAAACACCTAACTTTTGACATGCATATTAACACAAACACAAAAAACCCATCAAAAACTAGACATCCTGTACAGGCACAAACACTTATGCAGCAAGACTATCCATTACCTCTTCCTTTCTACTTCCATCCTTGCTCTATGGTGCACCTCTCCTTACTAATATACAATCCTCTATTTAATCCAAACTGGACTCATGCTACAATAATAATCACAAAATTTATAACCAGCACCAAACACTCCTCCAACCACTGCTTATCACTCTAACATCTTAATAGGCTAGAACTTCCCCAACATCTAACATACCTGCAACTAACCACAGCTCATAAGCTAATCTATAAGCCTTCTAGCTGTCCTGCCCACCCCTCTCTGTTCACCATGCATCACCAAAATAGACCTCTGCAATCAGTCACTCAGATGCTCCTTAATGTAACAAAACCTAACATTTCTGCCAGTCAAATGTGTTACCCATATGCTATAGCAAAACTATGGAATGGTCTCCCTCCTTCAATTAGGTCTACTAGCAACCCTGAATGCTTTAAGACTTTGCTGAAACAACACCTGTTCTCCCATTGGCTATGTACTTGTACCAGCACTGACTATTAAAAAACCCAATATTCCTAGCCTTCCTATTTTTCCTGCCCATCTCACTTACGTCTCAGACTCCTCATATATACATTCAGTGCTTCCAACTTACTAAGTCCAACATGTGCCACTCAGTCACACATAACTACTATATCAGTTACCTACCATATATTCTATTCATTCTTGATGCCTATATAACAATAGCTCTAAGGCTGTCCCTCACTCTCAGAGTCTTTAATCCGCGGCTCTCCATCTTTTCCTCTCTACAGCAAAACTGCAATACCATATTGTTCACACATTCGCTATTATCCCATGTCATCAATTGTGTTCTTGTTTGGCTTGCATACTTAAAATCTAAAATTTGTATAACTAGTATTATCTATTTTATTGTATCACCAATTCTGTATTGTAATGTTCTGTACCATCGCTGCTTGAGTCTGTATTTTGATTCTGTAGCTTTATAATGTTTGTTTTTGGGGCTTTTCTCCCCAGACCTCTACTCAAAACATGCTCACCCTGGCCCAGTAGATCTCCTAGTAAACAAATATAAATAAATAAATAAATAAACAAACAAATAAATAAATAAAAATAAACATAAACCTTTCTTCACTGAAATCTGATTTTATATCTATGCAGATGCTAGATATATGTCAATACATTTATTTATTTCAGATGTTCCACAAGATGACGATTCACACTTGCAAATTCCAGATGTTATTAAATATTATTGGTTTGTAAGCCTGTTTCACTACTGTAGGCAATAAAAAGGTAGACAATAATCATAAAGATTGGATAACAGGATTATTCATCTTAAATATTTGCATAGATTACAAAATACCTTAAACTACAATGCCTAGTTCTATATTAACTGTAAGAATAAATCTGGAAGGTTTTTGTATCCTCAGTGCATATTCTTTCTAAGTTCATTCTAGTTACAATTTTAGAGATGCTCTTCTTTGTTACATCATGTATCTTTGTCATCCTGTGTCATTTTGTTTTGCAAATGTTACAATAGTGCAACTATTCAGTCATCTTGCTTACCCAATACCTTTCTTGCTAAATATTGAGGTGGGCACAAATCTACTGTCATCTCCTAACAGTGCTATATCAAATCTTCTGAATCCCAGAATCCCTTAGAAAATTACATTTCATAGTCAACAACACCAAGAATTTCCAGACATAAGGATAGAATAGGGTAGAAATTATAAGAGGCGACTTTTGGGGTCACTGAGGAAAAATAAAAACTTCAGATCTATAAATACTATATAACACAAATCTAACTAGAAACAAAAACATTCTTCTAGGCAAAAATTGAGTGCTCTGCTTTTAGCTGAACATTATATATATAACAGTAATCAAAAATATTCAGTGAAAAGAAACATTGCTATATAAATTAAAACTATAAATGAAAGTATTCTCATATTAGACATGTAAGGGTCATTGTATGCTTTAGCATTTGTCATTTTATAGTATGTTAAAGCTTAATATTGATATTTCATAAATTAATAACTACTTAGAAGCAATATGTTTAAACATTAACTTTATTACATTCATATGGTTATCTACCAATGAAGGAAATATTTAAATAGGGCACATGATAAAGGAAACAGTATAATACACTACTATCAAAAATAGCTTAATTACTCATTCATGCCTAGATATAAATAATGAATCAATTAAAATATCTGAATCCTAAGATAGTTAAATTATCAGAGAACTTAATATTTTGATCACTTATGTCTCTATAGTTAACACTGCAAATCTAATTACTTAAAAGGGCATATATGAAAACAGGTACATGAAGCTAAATCTGATCAAAATATAACATGTTTCTTTACAAGTTTAAGAGCATTTTCCAACACAGAAGTTGCATTCAAACATGCCAACCAAGCCTATTATCTGCAAATATTTAAAACTATATATAAAACAGTTACAACATATACATTGTGTAAACTGTATTTACATTTTCCTGATATGAGGTTTATTCACAAATATTAATATGCAGTTTTCTGTCTGTGCTATGTATGAGTCTTAACTGTGTAGCTCTGAAAAACCCTTTCAAATCGTGTAATCCCAATCCACCCTGTTCTACTGGAAGAATCAGCTTATCCCACTTGACTCTTGCCATCTTCCCCTCCCAGATAAAGTCCCTCAGCTCTTTATTAATTGTTGTCTACAACTTCTCTGGTGGATAAAAATATGCCTGGCCTGTGTATAAGACTAATGGCACTAAAAACATTTTACCTGCTTGCATCTTACTATCCATATCCATAGAACAAAGCATCCAGTTTCTCAGTTTTTGTATTATATTTTGTTTAGTCTCTTCCCACATATCCTTACCTGCCAGTTCGAAGTGGAAAGGGATAATAATGAAACAGGGGGAAGCTCAAGAAACAAGGAAAGACTGGGATTTGGGATGCAGGTCTTTAATGAGAATAACAATAATCATACAGAATATTATATCTATAAAGTAGCAGAAAGTATCTAAGAACTAAGTCAACATGGGAATGGAGAAAGGAGATTGCAATTAGGAATCTAGACAATAGGCAACAGGGGGCTGGAACATATTGGAGAAAAGTGGCAAAGGAACCAAGGTATTGGGAGCAAATAACTAGAGTGAAAAATGATAGAATGGGAAGATGCCAGTAATTTATTTGGGCTGCAGGTTAGAGATTGTCTTCCTTATCAAGGACTGATATCAGAGTATAGGCAAAGAGAAAGAAACAGGGGGTCCTAAATGAAA